>NW_025393238.1:0-13502 GCF_016433145.1 Gracilinanus agilis
TTTGATCCTCCTTTTCCATTTGGTCCATTCTACTTTTCAAGGCATACTTTTCTTCATTGGATTTTTGGTACCTCTTTTTCCCAATGTTGCTTTTTAAGATGTTATTTTCTTTTTGAATTACTTTTACTTTTTTCCTCTTGTGTGTGCTATAGAGAAATAACAAAAATATGAATCCCATCAGATCCAGCTATAGCTGATGGCTGTAACTACTCTATGATTCTTTTCATTAATAAAATTTTTTGCTGTCACTTCAATTAAAAAGAAAAGGGTGATAATGTGGGAAGCCAATAAGAGAAACAGCCTCAAATGGATAGAAATCTGAGACTCCTTTTTTGACCCCTTTTGTGATCCACACATTTTCTTGTTGAAAAATATTATGGTCTTGTTGCGAAATGTTGGGTTGCTAGCAAACCAGTAGTCAAGAGGTTAACATTCTCTTCTTTGGTCAGAAATATAATTGTTTTTGTTTCAAAAGTAGTTCAGACAACCAAGGCCAAATTTAGACAAAACCACCTCCAGTGGGGGATATTCTCCCCTGAGAAAATATTCCCAGACTTAGTTTAATGATAATGGGCCAGCCAAAATTCAGCTTTGGCCTTGTTCTATTTTGCTATCATCTATGAATTTATAGATCACTTTTATTATCATAACAAGATTTATATCTGATGTACAATTTTGTTCTTTACCCTAATGAATTTTTACTTCAAATACTCTGGTCTCCCTTTTTTTCTTTAACCTCTTCAACTTGCATGACTTCTCTCTTCAGTCTTTCTCAATTAGTCAAAGGTTTATTGATACTTTAGACCCACTAATTTCTCCAGCATAATCTTTCCCTATTGATTCAGTACAAGCTACTGGAATTTCTTGTTCTGTCTTTGAGGTTTTGTGCTTTTAGATGTCTTACAGTTATGATGTGTATGATTTATTTTATTATGGGAGGAAGCTATGGCTAGGGAAAGAGAGATATTTGCCCCTGGTCACAAGACAAAGTAGAAATGGATGGATACATCCATCTAAGTGTGTTTGTAGAGTAGAAAGAAAGATGATCTAAGTTCTTAATGAAAGGCAAAGACAGCCCTATATCTTGTTTGTCTTGCAGGTTAAATGCCTCTGGCCCTCCATTGAAAGCAAGATTATATCATGCCCAGAAATCTATCAACCAATCTGTGGTACTGATCAGATAACTTACCCAAATGAATGTTTACTCTGTGCCTCTAATTTGTGAGTACTGAATTTTGTCACCTTCTCCAATACCATTATTGTCCAGAGAACTGAGTACCCTAATAACATTGAATGCCAGAAATGGAATAGGCTTGAGGTCACCTTGTTTGAAGTATAAATCCCCTAAAATATGATTTACAATTGGTGATACAGATATTACTTAAATATTTTCAAGAACAGAGAGGTCTCTACCACTGAGCACCTCGAATATTTGGTAAATTCTTCTTGAGCTAAATTTTTTCTCCATGTGGCTAAAAGCAATAGCAGGATATATTGGAAACTGTACTTCTCTTAGAATCAAGCATAGGTGTTTCGGTCAAGACTTGCCACTAACTCAACATATAACCTGTGGAAGTTATTTTCTTGCTAAGGATTGATTGTGGTATTCTCTGAGATTCCCTCCAGCCCTGATGTCCAGCTGGTATATGTTTTCTCAGAGTATTTGCTCTAGTTATTCCTCAGCCATATGGGACAGCAAAGAAGGAACTTAATTCATGTTTTTTTCTCTTGATAATGTTAATTAATCCTGAACATATTGTCTTCTAGGGAAAACCATCTGAAGATCAGAAAGCTACATGAAGGAAAATGTGTAAGTATAGATATTTATTTTGGGAAAACATGAAATACAGTAAGATTCTTATCTGTAGGCCACTTAACACTGAATCTCAGCTCTACAGAGGGAAGACAAGAAAGAGGAAGATCTAAAAACTGATTCTGGAACCCCCAAATAGACAATTGCTCACTCAGAGCTAGAATAAGTTTATTTTATATGTTGCTTAAAGAAACAATGTCATAGGGACATCTAGGTAGCACAGTGGGGAGAACAAGAGGACTGGATTAGGGAGATTCTGCATTCAACTGGTATCAGACATTTCCTAGCTGTTTGACCCCGGGTAAATCATTTTACCCCTAATGCCTGGCCCTTGTTGTTGGGTCTAATAATTCATACTAAGACAAAAGGTAAGAGGTTTTCTTTTTGTTTTGTTTTATTTTGTTTTGTTTTAAAGAAGCAATGTCATATTGTAGAACCATTATATATCAATTTGGATAATGTAGTCAGGACCTAAAAAGATATCAGCTGATCAGATTACTTTTTAAAACTTAAATACTCCCAAAATATGATTTTCTACTGATTTTCTTATTATTGTAGCAGACTTTAAATAAAAGTTATTTATTTCCATGTCTCAATTCTTAGTTTTTTGCTGTTCATTTGTTTCAGTAATATCAGACTCTTAGTAATTACATTTTGGGATTTTCTTGGCAAAAATACTGGGGTGATTTTCCACTTTTTTTCTCCAGCGCATTTTAAAGATGAGGAGCTGAGGCAAAAAACCTCAGAGTCGTTCTTAGCTAGTAATTGAAGCCAGATTTAAATTCAGCAAGATAAGTTTTTCTGATTCTAAGCCTAGTACTTTATCCATGGTGTCATCTAATTCCTAGTTTAGCTATTCCCCCATCAATGGGCACCTATTTTCTTGCCAGTTCTTTGCTACCACAAAAAGTGCTACACATAGCAATTCTTAAATACCACTAAAGAAGTTTAAAAATAGTGTTTAAGGGAGGAATATTTGCACTATTATAAAAAAGTTATTTAAGTTTCATTTGTACTACAAAACTGTAAATATTATATTTCTGTATCTAGCGGATATAGTAAAAAAAGTGCTGAGCTTAGAGTCAAGAAGGATCAGTTTTCTGAGTTCAAATGTAACCTTGGACACTTGCTAGCTCTGTGACTCTGGGCCACTTAACACTGTTTTGTCTCAGTTTTCTCATTTATAAAGTGAGCCATAGAAGAATATAGCCAACAACTCTGATATCTCTGCCAACAAAACCCCAAATGGGGTCACAAAGAATCGGACATGAAAAATAATTGAACAACAAATCTCAGTACAGGGGAAAAAAAGACCATAGCAGAATACTGAAGTCCTAGAGTAACTCCCCAACAAAGAAACATCCTCCTCTATTTCCTTTTTTGGGAACAGAGATTTCAAAGTTGGGCCCCAAATTGGAGTTCATTTTGCCTTTGCTACAAGTCAATAAAGCCTTGGCCAAGTTCTTGAAGTATAATGTAACTCGGATGTAGTAAAAAGATTAATATTTAGTATTTGTACAATAAGAGACTAATAGGTCTCTAAAGCCTCTTCCAGTTATATGAGTCTATGATCCCATGATTTAAGAACCATAATAACATCTATAATAATTTGGCTTAAAAATTAACATTTTAAAAAAGTAAGTTGTGAAAGAGCTCAGAACTGAATGTAAAACCATGTCAAAAGCTGTGAGTGAAAAAGTGAGGAGTATTTAGATGATCTGAAATGATTATTTGGGGAAATTAGTGTTGGATATGAAGTTGTGAGACCATGGTTTGATTCTCCCCATGATTATTATCTTGGGTGGGACACTTAAGACCTCTGCCAATCTCTTTTTCATCTGTAATATAAGGATATTGGATGAAATGACCTCTAAGTTCCATTTGAAGTCTAAAACACTGTGTGGTAATCAACTTAATTATTTAGAGGCCTTTTATTTATTTTTATTTATTTTTTAAAACCCTTACCTTCCGTCTTAGAGTCAATACTGTGTATTGGCTCCAAGGCAGAAGAGTGGTAAGGGTAGGCAATGGGGGTCAAGTGACTTGCCCAGGGTTACACAGCTGGGAAGTGTCTGAGCCCAGATTTAAACCTAGGACCTCCATCTCTAGACCTGGTTCTCAATCCACTGAGCTACCCAGCTGCCCCTGTTAGAGGCCTTTTTTAAGAAAACAGATTAGATTTATTCTGCTTGGCTCCAGGGAAAAAATGAGATTAGGAGAAAATATTACAGGGAGAGGAGTTCTGGATACATATAAGGAAGGATTTTGAAGTAATCACAGCTATTTCAGAAAACGAACTGGTTACTTTGAGGAAATAATGAAGTATTCATCACAAAGTCTTGGGTGGTTAATAAATCACATGTTGGGAGTATAGGGACAGTTGCTGTGAGTTGGAGGGTAGCTTTGATTATCTCAGAGCTATTTTTATTTCTGAGTACCTGAGATTCAAGTATTTAACATATAAAAAAAATCAATATTTTCCTTTGGTGGGGATTGAGGACAATTCAGGTCAAATGTCCAAAAGAAGAGAAAATGGTATGCACCTTAGAAGACGAGCCCCATTGTGGCTCTGATGGACAAGTATATGCCACAGATGTCTCTTCTGCAATGCTGTTCTGTAAGTATTAAGTTCAATGAAATGTTAGGTATGAAAGCCTCTTTTTCAAAGCTTAGCCTCAAGTTAATGTTTGATCTCCTGGAGGTACCTGCCCATTCTAGGGTCAAATGATAGAGTTAGCTTCTGCCTCTGACCTCAGAGGACATTAAAGTGAGGCCTCCATTTGCCACCCTAGTCATGAGTTTCTTTTGAAAACAGAATTTTAACTTCATTAGAATGAAGTATTGAGAACACTGATTAGGAACGTGATAATCACAGTTTTCCTGAATTTTGTAAAGAATTGACCTAAAGCCGTTACTAATAATTGAAATACCAAAAAAAAATCCCTCAAGAAACTGCCATAATTTGATGCTTATAATCCACTTCTCATTTCTCCAGTTTTCAAGGCCTGACTTTTATAAATCTTTAAACAAGGGAGAATTATTAACCTTTCTTAACAAGGCAAGAGTTCCTCCATAAATACCTTACTATGTCAAGTATAGGCTATACCATTTTCTTTTTTTTAATTTTTAAATTTTTAAAAATGTTTATTTAGAATATATTTTCCATGGTTATATGATTCATAATCCCCCCTCCCTCACTTTCTCCTCCCCACTCCCAAAGCTGACAAGCACTTACACTGGATTATACATGTATCATTGTTCAAAACATATTTCCATGTTATTTGTATTTGCAGTAGAGTGATCCTTTAACATCAAAACCCTAATCATATTCCTATCATACCACATGATCAAGCCTATATTTTTCTAATGTATTTCTGGTCCCACCATTTTTACTCTGGATGTGGATAGTGTTTCTTTCTCACAAGTTCCTCTGGATTGTCCTGGTTCATTGCTTTGCTACTGGTAGAAAAGTCTATTATATTCAATTGTGCCATAATGTATCAGTCTCTGTGTATAATGTTCTCCTGGTTCTGCTCCTTTCATTCTGCATCAATTCCTGGAGGTAGTTCCAGTTCACGTGGAATTCCTCCATTTCTTTATTCCTTTCAGTACAATAATATTCCATCACCAACATATACCACAATTTATTCAGCCATTCACCAATCAATGGACATCCCCTCATTTTCCAGTTTTTTGCAACCGCAAAGAGTGTGGCTATGAATATTTTTGTACAAGTCTTTTTCCTTATTATCTGAGTATATCATTTTCTTAATGGCTGGAACATATAAAGCCTATTTCTGACTTATAATTGCAATTTAACTTTTGTCTGCCTTGCTTCCAGATTCCACAAGAACACATTATGGATTTTTCAGTCCATTTACTATCATGCTTTGTAAAATGATTCCTCTGCCAAAAGAATGATAAGTGAATTTTCTGGTGCTGACTGCTGTTCACATGTCAAACAATCCAAAGTTAATCCACAAGAATTTATTAATCAATGGTTATGGATCAAGGAGTTTACATTCTAATAGGGGATATAAATTTGCACATATATAAGAAAATGCTGACAATCTAGAAAATACTTATGAAGTGTTTTGGGGAGGGATGGAGATAGTGAACTAATAGTTAAGAGTATCAGAAAAAGCTTTTTTAAACAGCAACACTTAAAATGAGTTTTGAAAACAAAAAACCCCCCCAAAAAACAGAGATTCCAAGAGAGGGACCTGAGGAGGGATGATATTCTAGGCAAAGGTGATAAATACTGCAAAGACACATAGGTATAAGAGAAGGATTATCCTGTAAGAGGAACAACAAGTAGGCCACTCTGGCAGAATTCTGTGGTCAAATATAAACTTTATTGTCTGGTATTATGTTTTTTATAACTTGACTTCTTCCTACCTTTCTATTTCCTTGCCCTATACTCTGCTCCAGGTATATTATTGTCCAATAATTCTGTACCTCCTCAATAACTTGAAGAGAGAAGGTTCAGTTAAAGTTAGAAATCAGATTGCAGAAGGTGAGAAGAGATGAAGTTGAAGCATCAAATGTAGATGGATTTTTCCAGAAGTTTGGCTAAGAAAGGATAGATATAGGATGATAGATCACAGTGTTGGTAAACTTCATGGAGGATTTTTTTTTAAAGGATTTGGGGAGAACTTTGTAAGTATTTATAAACTGCAAAGAAGGAACTAGTCACTTTAAAGAACTATAGATTAAAGACAGTGAGTATGATAGTGTGGTCAAGCTGCCATATAAGACAATAGGATATGGGATGAAGGGCAAATCCATAAAGATTAATCTTTGTACTATCTACAAAGTAACTACTTATTGGTGTAGACTTGTTCTTTTTTTCTTTTCAAATAAATCTCATATTAGAAGTCCATTCTATATTGGGGCTGATATAATAACATGAAAGTTATAAGGCACCTCAATTACAAAAATAATTCTATACTCAGTGCTAACAGTGTATCTTGCTTAATATCTTTTACTAAAGCAGATAATCCATGATCATCAGAAGGAATGGGATTTCTATCCCCTCTGCCCCAGAATGTCTATTACTTTGTCTCTAAATTAAGCTGAATCTCTATTTAATTACCTAATTCAAGTGTGAGCCTATTGCTCCATTGAAAAATCCATACCAAATTAATGTAGTCATCATGCCATTGTTTGGAGATTAGTAATTTTAACCTTTCCTAGAATATGCATGTATCCTATTATTCAGTTTTTTAAGTCATGAGCAACTCTTCATGACCTAATTTGAGGTTTTCTTAATAGAAGTACTGGAATAGTTTGCAATTTCTTTCTCCACTTCATTTTATATGTAAGAAAATGAGGTCAATAAGGTTAAATGATTTGCCCGGGGTTACAGTTCATAAGTGCTTGAGGCCATATTTTAACTCATGGAGATGAATCTTCCTGACTTTAGGTGTGTTATGCATTGTGCCTCCTAGCTGCCCTATTCTATTATAGTTACTTTAATTTCTCTGAATATAGATCCTACCCCTAGAAATAAAGCTTTGGAAGGAAGACTCATATTCACTGATGTAATAAGGGAATTTTGCAGGATGTAATAAGGGGATTAGGCTATAGGTAGTAGCTGGTTGGAATAGGGAATAAGGCAAGGCAAGAGACCAAAGGCTGGAGGTAGCCAAGGGAATAGGCTAGGTTGTAGGGAAATTAAGGCAGAGGTATGGTTGGAATTGAGGATAAGCACTGTGGATGGGGTTTGTGAATCCCTAAGGCAGTAAAGTGGATGAGGAAGGTAGGATGGTGAAGGTTGATAGTTGAGGTGATAGGAGAAGTAAAGGAATGTCTGAGTTTAGGGAATATAAACACGGGGTTATAAAGAATTGCAAGGGAGCAAATGAGTTAATCTAAGGCAGGCAACAGTAGCAGGGAAACACAGACTGGATACTCAGGGTAGAGACAAAACACTGAAGAGAAACAGACTGAGCCCTTCAAGTTAAGGGACACTTTTACAGAGCAAGGTTAGAGCCAGCCAAGAACAGCTTGAAACTGACTTGAGGCTTCTAGTCAGTTTCACAAGTTCACTGTGGAAGGGACTAGAGGAAGTATTGAAATTAACTTCCTCCAAAATGGATACCTCCAGCTTCCCTCAAACTCCAGAGAGAATGTTGTTCCTCTCTCTCCTCCTCCCTCTTTTATTAATCAATTAATGAAGTAGCCAAAGGGTCTGGATTAGAGACAAACAGGTTTTATTGTTTTCTAGGTTTGATTGGAAAGGATAGAGGATATTAGGTAACCCTAACAGCCACCTAGAGAAGCTTCAGGTGGGGAAGGGAGACAGGAATGTGAGGCTGAGTAGGGACCAGCCTACTCAGCCCCGAGAGGGTTTGTAGCCAAAAGGGGTAGGAAACTTGGATACAATGATTCAATAGATAAGTTGGTAACAACGGTAAGCCCTATTTGACTAAACTACCAAGATTTGAAACTAAAACTCAAATCTACTCTCCTTTCAAAACTTCTCAGACATTCAGGTAGGGAAAATGAAGGTGGGAATAAGGAAGGCTAGGGAGATTCAAAGGAATTAGCTTAACTAACAATTTTTAAAGGAAAAGCTACAAAATATAGGCCAGGTTTCAATCAAAAGAAGGAGCTCATATTGACCCTAATTCTCTCCACAAGTTCCCTGGGCCAACTGACTTTCCCAAGATTCTAAAACCCTTTATTGACTGACAGAAGAACTCTGCAGCAAAGCCTGCAAGGCTGTTATGCCCCCTCTTTGTACCACACTGAACAATTGCATCAATCATCACCTGACTTCTCCTTCCCTTTACCTTCATGTTTTCCAGATTCTAGTACAATCAATAAAATTATGAGTGCTTGTTTTTCCTACAGGAAAAGTCGGGGTGAGCTGACATTACAGAAATATGGATTATGCTGAAGACAATGGCCACATGTTCTACAAAAAGCTTCCTTGTTGGGACCCTGTACATTATCTCTGGATCATCTCCCATTTGATCAGGCTGTTGTCTTTGGTCATTATGACTCTGTCTATGGATTGATTTCATCAATAAATATTTCTTTGCAAAAACTCTCAGAAATGTTTTTCTTTTTCCCTCTTTTTTGCTGATGCAGTTAAAAACTAACAGCAACTATTTATTGACATATGCTCATTTCCTAAAAGATGTACAGGTTATACTGCTGAGAAAAATGACAAAGAACATGTTCACTTAGTTCAACATGGTTATAAAGCACATTAAAACTCATTGAAAAACTGAAAATTTTGAATCAGGTTATGGCAAACACTTGATGTGGTTTTTCTAAAGCTGTCTAGGTTTAAAAAAGGGATATAGAAAATGAAGATTAAGTTTAGAAGTGTGTTATGTACTTTTACCAATTCAGGTAAGCACCTTCTTTGTCACTAATAGTTAAGAGTTGCTTAAAGCTTTTAGAGATAAGTTAGTCAATATCATGCTTTTTTGGTTCAGAGGGTGGTTATCCATCCACTTTTACCATTCTTTTTCATAACTATAGACCCATGGTATCAGAAAACAATTCAAAATTGTAGAGAAAAAAAGAAAGTATAAAAGGAGACACAAATAAAGAGCAAATTTGTTACTCCCTTGTTAAATCTTGTTTGAATTTAAGGTTTTTTTAAAATGGTACTTAAGGTATAGACTTGGAAGGAACTTAAGAAATTACAGATTTCTATGGTCTCTTCTAGCTCCAAATCTGATGACCCTAATATTATCTCGTCTACTTCCTAATATTTTTTGGAAACTGAGATATTGAGAAGCTAAAATATTTGTCTGAGTTCAGATAAGTAACATCTTAGTTTCAAACCCACATCCTCACCCGAAATCAGACATTAGAAGCCATCTAGTTAAAGCCATAAGTGAATAAGAATGTCCTCTTATAGCATACCTTTCAAATGATCATCCAACCTTAGTCTGAAGGTCTACTGTGAGGGGAAGTTCACTGTTTTCTTTTGCATCCTTATTTATGTTGTACGCACAACTTACTTTTGCAATGTTTACATTGTAAGGAATTTCCCTCACTGAGAGTAAGCTTAAATCTGGTCCCACATAACTTCTGCATTTTGCAATTAGTTCAGCCCTCTGGGTTGAAACAAGCAAATCTGCACTATATGAAAGCTTTTCAGAAACTTGGAAAAAACTCTTGTATCTTTTTTTAATGCAAAACTCATTTCTGCATTAGTCATTTTGTGAAAGAAAAATAAAAGGAAGAAAAATAAAGTGAAAGAAGATATGATTCATTCTTCACTTAGAACTCATCAGTTCTCTCTATGGAGGTAGACAGAATTTTTCATTTCATATCTTTACTAAGTTTTCTTAATGCTTAGCAGATGTTTAATCCAGACTAAAACACTGGTCCATCATGGTTTTTTTTTTTTAAAACAGATATATGGCAAGGTTTTAGCATCTTCTGAGCCAAACATTAGTTAGAGATACTTTGCTTTTTTGGTATATATGCCTCTTAGAGTCTAACTAAAGCGAGAAGTGATTTATCATCAGCTAGATTAGAATATTTGTTGAGTCTCATGTACTTATACTAATTCCATTTTAGGCCTGTGTCCAATATGTAAATAACAATTTGAAAAATTTTGGGGGGAGATTATTACCTATTTTCTCTGATAAAATAGTAAATAGTTCATTAGGAAATGCTAAAATAGTTGGGAGTAGGTGAGAGGATCAAAGTGGAGGGCATCTTAGGTAGAACGTAGGCATGGATCTCCAGGAGTTTACCCATGAGCATGTATTGATCTACTGGTTTCTTCTTGAAACATGCTCTGGGTTAAAAGGCTTGGAACCTTAAGATAATGAAATTATCTCTTAAATTCTACTTAAAAGAATGGAGGTGGGAAGGATTTTAAGAGAAAGGAAATTTAACCCTCATTGTCTAACCCTTTACACAAATCTGCCTTGGAACCAATACACAGTATTGATTCTAGAATGGAAGATAAGATTTTTTTTTTTTAAAGTAGCACATGTGGTTCTGGGTTAAGATGGCGGCAGAATAAGAAGTAGCTCTTAACTTCTCCTGACCAAAATACACAAAACTCCTCAAGGGGACATAAAAACAAGTCCAGATGAATGGAGGAACCCCACAACAGGGCACAGCATGGAAGGTACGTGGAATTGGGGCATTTCCATGCTATAAAGGGGTAAAACACCTCTCAGTAAATCGCAGGCTGAGCAACCACCCCACCCCGACCCCTTCCACACACACCACCTATAACGCCGAAGCCAGCTAAAAAGAAATAGAGCAAGTTTGGGGCACCCATCGAGTCATTGGCAGCTCTGGGGCCTGTTCCAGAGAGCAGCAAGATTTAGGACCCCAAAAAGCTAAAGAACGCACACAAACACTGAGCGAGGGAGCAGGGCGCAGAGAGCAGAGGCAGGGCGTAGAGCACAGGCTCAAAGAGCAGATGCGGGCGGAGGCGGGTGTGGAGGCAGACACAACCACAAGCTAAAGCTCTGAAACCCTGAGTGGGGAACCAGTGCAGACGCATATACAACTATGGAAGCAATGCCCTGAGACTTGTAAAGAAACCTTCTGCAGAGGATCAAGCAAGGGGGTCCACCAGCGGGCTTGACCTTGGAAAAAACCAGAACTCAGACCTCAAGAGCGAAAAGACCGCGGACAGACCCTGAGCGCTAGGATAAACCTGAGAAGCTGCTGGGCTAACGATGGCTACCCAGTCTCAGGAAGCTCAGAAGAGAAAGATTAACAACAATAAAAAGAAGTCTTTAACACTCAACAACTTTTACACAGAGAAAATCCAGACAACCGAGCAAACAGAGGACGAGAACAAACAAGCATCCGGACCCTCCTCAAATAAAGAAAACTCCTCACAAGCTATGGAAGAGTTAAAAACTGAGATTTTGAGGAAAATGGAAAAGATCTGGCAAGAAAATAACAGTTTAAAAGGTAGAATCTTGCAATTGGAAAGTGAGGCTCAGAAACCAAATGAACTGATAAGCAAATTGAACACCAGAAATGACCAGATTGAAAAGGAATACCAGAAGATTATAGCCGAAAACTGAAAGATTATAGCCGAAAATCAATCCCTAAAGGCTAGAATTGAGCAATTAGAAGCTAATGATCTCTTAAGACAAGAACAAATAAAACAAAGTCAAAAGACTGAAAAAATAGAAGGAAACGTAAAATATCTCAATGAGAGAGTGACAGACGAAGAAAACCAGTCTAGAAGAGACAATTTGAGAATCATTGGTCTTCCAGAAAAACCAGAAATTAATAGAAACCTGGACATGATACTAACAGAAATTATTCAGCAAAATTGCCCTGAAGTCCTACAACAAGAGGGCAATATAGACATTGAAGGGATCCATAGAACACCTGCGACATTCAATCCAGATAAGAAAACGCCCAGAAATATAATTGCCAAATTCAGGAGTTTCCAAGCAAAAGAAAAAATCTTACAAGAAGCCAGAAAGAGACAATTCAAATATCAAGGAGCACCAATCAGGATCACACAGGATCTGTCAGCCTCCATGCTAAAAGATCGCAAGGCTTGGAATACGATATTCAGAAAGGCAAGAGAGCTGGGCCTTCAGCCACGGATCAACTACCCATCAAAATTGACTATATATTTCCAGGGGAAAGTATGGACATTCAAAAAAAATTGAAGGATTCCAGGAATTTGCACAGAAAAGACCAGGGCTAAATGGAAAGTTTGATATCCAACCACAAAAATCGAAAGAAACATGAAAAGGTAAATAAGATACAGAGGGGAAAGAAAGAAAACTTAAAATTTTTAATTTGCCTTTTTAAGGGCCTCAGTGAGGTGTAATTATCTGTATTCCTATGTAGAGAAATGTTATGTATAATTCTTTGTAGTGAACTCTATTCACTATTATAGTATTCACTATTATAGTAATCAGAAGAATAATTCAGAGGGGGAGGGTGGAACACTAAATTATCTAAGATGACATGGGGGATGGGAATGAGGGGGTGAATAGCAGGGGACACCAAGAGAAACTTGAGTGAATAAGAAAAATAGGATATTCTATTACACAAAAAGAGGGCATGGGAAGGAGAAGGGACAAATACTATTATAAGAAGGAGAGGAAGGGAGCATTAAGAGGTAATAATCAAACCTTACTCTCAGTGTAATCAACCCGGAGAGGGAAGTGTAGCTATACTATCCATTGGGACATAAAACTCTTATCTAACCCTTCTGAGAAAGTCAGAAGGGATAAACCAAGGGGAGCAGGGGAGTGGGGAGGTCAAAAAAAGGGAGGGGAGAAGAAGGGGGAGGGAATTCATAAGGCCTTTAAAAACAAAAAGAGGGGGGAAAATAAGGGAGGGGGTAGAAAGTGAAGTTAATCAAGGGAGGGGATAAGGGTAGCGGCTCAATAGCAAACCACTGGTTTAAGGGGGTAGAAATAGGGGAGCATACAAAAATGTCAGCAAATGCACAACTGATGATTATAACTCTGAATGTGAATGGGATGAACTCACTCATAAAATGGAAGCAAATAGCAGAGTGGATTAGAAATTAAATTGCTACCATATGTTGTCTACAAGAAACACATAGGAGGCGGGTGGACATACACAAGTTTAAGGTTCAGGGCTTGAGCAAAATCTTTTGGGCGTCAAAGGAGAAAAAGAAGGCAGGAGAGGCTATTATGATTTCTGACAAAGCCAAAGTAAAAATAGATATAATTAAAAAAGACAGGGA
>NW_025393239.1:0-12620 GCF_016433145.1 Gracilinanus agilis
ACATTTTTGTATCCTCTCCTAGTTCTACACCTTCTTCTTATGCTATTTCCTTTTATACCATGGATTTGTTTTAAACCAGTAACCCTTGCTCCCTCCCTTGAATTAGTTCCCTTTTCACCCACTCCCTTATTATTCTCCTCTTGTTATTTTTAATGTCTAATGAGTTCCTTTCCCCTTCTCCTCCTCTCCCTTATTTGACCTCCCTACTCCCCTGCTCCCATTGGTTTATCCCTTCTGACTTTCTCAGTAGGTTTAGATAGAGTTATATATCCCAATGGATATAGCCACTCTTCCTTCTCAGTGTTATTTCCACTGAGAGTAAAGTTTGAATATTACCTCTTAGTGTTCTCTTCCTCTTCTTCTTATAATAGTATTCATCCCCTCCCCTTCCCATACCCTCTTTTTGTGGTATAAATTATCCTATTGTTCTCATTCATTCAAGTTTCTCTTGGTGCCATCTCATATTCACCCCCCTCTTTCCCACCGACCCCTATATCATCTTAGACCATTTAGTACTCCAACTTCTCCCTATGAATAATTCTTTTAATAACTATAATAGTGAATACTATAATTGTGAATAGAGTTCACTATAGAGAATTACACATAACATTTCTCTATATAGGAATACAAATAATTAGATCTTATTGAAGCCCTTAAAGAGGCAAATTTTAAAAATAAGAGATTTCTTACTTCCCCTTCCATTTCTTATTTACCTTTTCATGTTACTCTTGATTTTTGTGGTTGGATATCAAACTTTCCATTTAGTCCTGGTCTTTTCTGTGCAAATACTTGGAAATCTTCTATCTTGTTGAATGCCCATACTTTCCCCTAGAAGTATATACTCAGTTTTGATGGGTAGGTAATCCTTGATTGTAGACCCAGTTCTCTTGCCTTTCTGAATATCATATTCCAAGCCTTGCAGTCTTGTAGTGTGGAGGCTGCCAGGTCCTGTGTGATCCTGATTGGTGCTCCTTGATATCTGAATTGTCTCTTTCTGGCTTCTTGTAATATTTTTTTCTTTTACTTGGAAGCTCTTGAATTTGGCTATTATATCCCTGGTGGTTGTCTTTTCAGGGTCTAGTTTAGATGGTGATCTATGGATCCTTTCACTGTCCATATTGCCCTCTTGCTGTAGAAATTCAGGGCAGTTTTGCTGAATAATTTATTTTAGTATGAAGTCTAAATTTCTATTAATTTCTGCTTTTTTCAGGAAGACCAATAATTCTCAAATTGTCTGTTCAAGACCTGTTTTCTTGATCTGTCAATTTCTTAGTGTGGTATTTCATGTTTCCTTCTTTTTAATCAGTCTTTTGACTTTGCTTTATTTGTTCTTGCTGTCTTAAGAGATCATAGGCTTCTACTTGCTCAATTCTGGTCCTTAGAGACATGTTTTCTGTTATAATCTTATGATTTTCCTTTTCAGTTTGGTCCATCCTGTTTTCCAGCTGTTTAATTTTGGTTTTCAATTGGGAGCTCCTGTCTTTTAACCTCTTAATTTCCTTTTGAGCTATTTCCCACTTCTCTCACCAAATCTCTTCCATATTTCTTTTGATCTGAGGTTTGAACTCTCCATGAGCTTGTGACCAATTTTCATTCTTTTGGGAAGGTTTGGATATGATTACTTGTTTCTTCTCCTCTGCTGTTTGCTCTGTTTTATGGATTTTTCTGTGTAAAAGTTGTCAAGTGTTAAAGATTTCTTCTTGTTAATCTTTCTCTTTTGGGGTTCTTGTCACTGCCTTGCCATTGTTAGCCCATCACCCCCTCAGGTTTATCCTCACACTCATGGTCTGTCTGCACACCTTAGGTTCCTGAGGTCTCAGATCTAGTTGTTCTCAGGGTCAAGCCTCCTGGTGGTCCTGTTGCTTGTTCCTCTGCCTGAAGCTCCTTTAACAGTCTCAGGGCACTGCTTCCACAGTCATACACCCCTCTATACTTGGTCCCCACCCAAGGTCCGTGCCTGTGCACAGGATCCATGTCCACCCCCGTGCTCAATGTCTGTGTTCAAAGTCTGTGCATTCTTTAGCCTCTTGGGGTCTTAAGTCTTACTGCTCTCAGAGGCAGGCCCTGGTGATCCCAGGGACCTGCCAAGGACATAATGGATGCCCCAAACTTGCTCTAACTCTTGTGAGCTAGCTTTGGCCCTTTAGGTGGTGTGGATGTAGGGGGTTGCTTAGCTCATATTTTAGTGAGAGCTATTTCACCCCCTCATAGCATGGAAATGCATCAATCCCAAGTTCCTTCAACACTGAACCATGTTGTGGGGTCCCTGCATTTGTCTGAATTTGTTTTTATGTCCTCTTTAGGAGTCCTATATGTGTGGGTTAGGAGAGGTTAAGCAGCTGATTTTTACTCTGCCACCATATTAACCCAGAAGCCTCTTCACTTTACATTATTGCTGTGACTGTTTATAAAGACCTGGTTCTGCTTACTTCACTCTGTATCACTTCATGGAAGTCTTTGAATTTTTTTCTGAAATATTACTGATTGTTATTTCTTAGAGCATGATAATATTCCATTACAATCACATAGCACAAATTACTCAGCCATTCACCAATTGAAGGATGTTTGTTCCTTGACTTTCAAATCCCTTTGCCAAATGGTACCAATAATTTAAGTCTTCCAGACACAATCTAACTAGGAAGAGAATAAGAAGTTATCTTCTTTTAGCCAAGCGACTTGTTTCTCTTACTGAAGCCAAGATCCCATTAGCATTTTTCTTTACATACCAGACAATTGACTAATTTTTACATTTTCTAAAATTTAATTTAATTTTTACATGTTATAAATTTTAATAAGTGTTTCTGATATTTTGTGATTCATGTTCTTTCCCTCTCTCTCAAGCTGTTTCTCTGTCTTTTACTTATTTTGGAGTTATATTTCCCTTGATTTTGTCTATATGATGAAGCTTAGCTCCATTTTTAGAGTGGAGGGAGTACTTTTCTTCACTTCTACTATGCTTGGAATTGACTCAGTTGTCTCAATACACTACTTTTTTTTTCATAACCTACATCTCTAACATGTCCTTCTCTTTTTTATTTCACGATGAATTTTCCTTTATTTTTGACTCTTTTAGATAAATATTTTATAAGCATGTGAATTAAGCATTCTCTTCTCTCATCTTCCTCTCCTTTCCAAAACTTATATACTTGAATTTCCCCTTCCATGTAGATAATATCTATCTCTCCTTCCAGTTGTCAGTCTATCATTCTCTTTGGTATGGAGTATAGAATGCTGACTTTAGAACATAAAGGAGCTATTTCCAAAACCCTTCTCATATATTTACTAGACAGATTGCATCAGTGAAATTAGTCAGTCATTCTAATATACCTATTATATGCCACTGTAATTAGCACTTGGAACAAAAGAAAGGCAAAAAAAATAATCACTATTATCAATTAGCTGACATCTATGAGGGAAGCATCTTGCAAAAAACTAATTACAAATAACATACAGAAGGCATCAATTTAAATAATAGGCTATGAGAAAGCACTAGCAGTGTTTGGTAAAAGCTTGTTGTAAGAGTTAAGATTTTAAGATGAGACTTGAATAAAAGGAGGAGGGAAGAAGTGAGAGAGTAGGAGAGAGAACTCCAGAAACAGCAAATAATGAAAGTGTTCTATGAATGGTATCCATTTTTGAGAAATAGCAGGGAATTTAATGTCACTAGATCACAAAATATTGGTGGGGAAGAAAATTAAAGTGCAGAAAGATTTGAAGGGTAGGAAGAATAACAATTTTGAAAGGTTTGAACACCAGAAAGAATTTATAGCTAATAGGGAACGTAGTCTAGGAAAGATTAGAAATGGGAGATGTAATACAAGAAGATCACCCAGCACTCAACTTTAATAGTTAAAGCATGAGGGCATGAGGGTTTGAATCCAGGTGATATCAGTATCAGATCAGAGGATGGGGGACAGATGAGATAACAAAAATATTAATGACATGACTTTGCTATTGAGGTGAAAGTAATCAATGAGACAAAGATAATACTTGGGTTGTGATTCAGAGTGCATTATGGTACCCTTGAAATTAAATGAGAATTTAGGAAGAAGAATCAGTTTAATATTTTTATGGCACATGCATTTTGAGATATTTAATAGGCAGTTGGAGATGAAAATTTGAGGTCAGATATATCTGTAATTCATCAGTTTAACTTAAAGCTGTCTGATGCTTAGTTTTTCTTCTAAATGGAATAATAATACCTTTGGTGATTGCTATGAATAGTTGAAAGGCTCAGATTAATAAATATATTTAACAAAGTATTAAGCATGATATAAATGTCAGTCACAAACACACAGAGATATACGTATGTGTATATGCCTATATGCATAAATATACATCCCCAAATATCGAAAAACAGAACTACATACATAAATGTATGGACAGTCTAAAAAAGGACTTACTAAAATGCCTTATCATGATAGGATATAAACTGTGATTTGTGTAAATTATACCCACTAAGTACTAATTCTCACATCCTTCTAACACTCATTCCTACTTTAAATAGAATTGATACAAATTGATATAAATATTTATATATTTCAAATTTTTAATTAGTTAATGTTTTTATTATGAATACAATTTTATCCAAATATTAACATTGCAATTTCTCTTTCATGATTAGAATATAATTCTAACAGAATTTCTTATTAAAAAATCATGATTTTATATATAATTTGCCTTAAAATATTTAAAAAATTTTATAAACCATACATATATACACATGCACATATTCACATGAATACATATATGTGTATATATACATATACATGTCAAGAATGCTTTCTGTATATTTTTCCCAATTTTTTCTTGCTTTTTTTCTAATCTAGCTACTTTTAATTTGCCTGCATAAAGCTTTTTATAATTTTATGCAATGAAAATCATTATAATTCCTGTGAAAACCTCTATTATTTTGGTGATGAATGTTTCTCCTATTCAGATATTGCAAGTAATTTCTTTCATGTCAATTACTTTGCTTATGATAAAAATATCTTTGTCTAAATCCTACATATATCTAATCTTATTTTGGTATAAGGTGTGAAATATGAATTAATATCTAGTTTCTAACAGATGACTTTCCATTTTTCCAAAACAGTTTTTCTTTAATATTGAATTATTAACAAATAGATAAAATCCTTGCATCTCTATATTGTGTGACTATTTTATTCCATTAATCAATCTCTGATTCTTTCCCTTTCAAAATTATTTTTAATTACAGCTATGTTGTATAGTTTGAGATTGTACTACTAGGTTTACTCCTTTTATCATTCTTTTCATCTATTCCCTTGATATTCTTAACATTTTGTCTTTCTAGATTGATTACATTATTATTTTTCCTTTCTCTTTTAGACTGCTATATAATAGTTTTTGAGGAATTTGATATGGAACTGAATAAATTATTTAAAGTATAATTATAATTTTAATAATATAAGCTCAGCCTATCCATAAGAACTTAATGATTCTCAAATTATTTAGATGTGTTTTCATTTATGTGCAGAGGGTTTTATTTCTTTTTTTTCCCAATTGTGTCAAAATTGTTCTTATGTATCCTGGCAAGTAGAGCCCCAAATATTTTATATTGTTGATAGTTATTTTGAATGGAATTTTTCTTTCTAACTTTTCCTATTGGATTTTTCAGATAAAATACAGAAATACTGATGATTTATATGAGATTATTTTTATCTCGAAAGTTTCCTGAATTTGTCATTTTCATCAAGTTCTTTGTTTTATTTTTACTTTTTGTTGTTGTTGATTCAGAATTCTCTAAGTAAGCTATTATATCATCTGCAAAATATTTATAGTTTTGTTTCTTCTTTGTCCACATTTTCCACAGTTCTTTTTCTTGTCCTATTGTAATACCTAGCATTGAAATTACTGTATTGAATAGGAATGGTGAATAATGAAGTTTTTTTTTTTTATGATACCCCTGAATCTATTGGAGAAGCTTCTAATTCATCTCTCCTTCAGATAATGCTTTCTCTTAGTTTAAGAGATAATACTTTTCATAGTAAGGAAAACTTAATTTATTCCTATGACTTCTAATGTTTTTAAAGCATTGTATTTTTTATTAAAAATAGTTTTTTGGAACTTGAAATAATTATAGCTACATGCTATATATAGATGTGAAGATAGATAGATAGACAGATAGACAGATAGATAGATAAATGGATGGATTGATATGTTTGGAAATGAAGTATTTGTTTTCTATATTTTTTCTCAGACATTAATTATCCTTAAATCCTCTCTTCAAGTCATGCATTCCAATCCAATTTTTATTTAAAAATTCCTACAGAAAACTAATTTTCCCCTTTTTTATGTCTTCTGCCTTTCCTAAAAGTACTGTTATTATTTTCTTTTGGTTCTGTAGCCACCATACCCCCCCACCACCTTTTTAAAGATTTTTTAAAACCCTTACCTTCCTTCCATCTTAGAATCAATATTGTATATTGGTTTTAAAGCAGAAGAGAGGCAAGGGCTAGGCAATGGGAGTCAAGTGACTTTCCCAGGGTCACACAGCTAGGACATGTCTGAGGCCAGATTTGAACCCAGGACCTCCCACCTCTGGGCCTGGCTCTCAATCCACCGAGTCACCCAGCTGCCCCCTCAAAATTTAATTTAAAAATTCTTACAGAAAACTAATCTCCACCCTTTTTTGTGTTTTCTGCCTTTCCTACAGTACTGTGTTGTGATTTTCTTTTAGTTTTGAAGCCACTATTTTTCCTTTTTTGTTTTTTTAAGATTTTTTCTGTTTTAAACATTTACATTGCAATGTAAATGCTCTTTTAAAATTCCTTATTTCATCATTATATTTAGCCTTCTAATTGATTTTGAGTTCCTGTACACATTCTTTCAAAAAAAGTTATTTTCTCAGATTCCAGTTGTAGTGATTCAGAAATATTGTTAAGTACTGAATATTCCTCGACTTTCTCTTTCCCCACAATATTTCATGATTGTTTTAGAATACTTTCTTTTATTGTTCTCTCTCCTCCTCCATCTTCTCCTTCTCCCTCCATCTTTCCTTCCTTACTTTTGCTCCCTCCTTCCTTTCTTCCTCTCATCTCTCTCCCTCTCTCTCTCTTTCTCTTTCTCTCTCCTCCTCTCTCTTTCTCTCTCTTTGTCTATATATGTTCAGATATACGTGTGTTTTGTGTTGCTAACATTCATTCATACATTTTGTCATTTAACCAAAATTTACTTTACAAATAGAAAAATGTTATCTATTAAATATAGTTGATGGTCAAATAAATATACCTATGAATAAATATACACATATATGTATTATATATGTCTATGTGTGTGTGCCATATAATGATTCCTTTAGCAGGAAAATTCAAGGACAGAATGTCAATTGAGAAATTAGCTATGACATGATGATCAGGATGATGAGGATGAGGATGATAATCTTGAATTTATATGGTGCTTACAACTTTGGCAAGTTGTTTCCATAGATACCTCATTTGATCCCCATAAAACTCTTGTGAGTTACATACTTTTATTATTCTGATTTTACAGTTTAGGAAAGTAAGGAACAGAATTTAGTTGACTTCCACAAGCTCACATGTATGTGAGTCACAATTCAAACTTGGTTCTTTTTGACTCCAACTCTTGCATTGTATTTGACTCCAGCTTTTTTCACTGTATTACCAAACTGGAAAATTTTAGTGAAGGAAATTAACTTTCAGAAATTATTTGAAAAATAAAACTTGCCTGACAGAAATTTGTAAGTCAATTATGTACATAATACATAGCTATAAGAAAACGTGTGAATTTTCGGTTAATAGATCCCATCAATTACAGGAAACTATACAAGCTACTTTAAATAATGATCCCTTGCATCAGTAGTGCTTAAAAGTTAATACATTGTTTTATTTGTAATATGGCATTAATTGCATTATATGTTTTGTTTATTATTTCATTGTTTTTCTTACTTTTAATTTGACTAATCTTTCCTTTTACCGTTTTCCATTTCATATTCAATTGGGAATTTTAAATATTTCTTTTTATTTACTTGCATGTCAAGTTCATTGATCTGCTTTTTCTCTTTTTTATTGATATAAGCAATTAGATATTTCTAAGTACTCCTTTAGCCATGTCATATACATTTTGGTATATTGCATACTCATCATTTCCTTTAATGAAATTATTTTTTCAGTGATTTTCTCTTTAATTCATTCATTTGTTAAGATAAAGTTATTTAGTTTCTAATTAATTTTTATATATTTCATACACACATATAATATATATTTGTCATTGCTTCATTGTCTATGGTACATTTTCCCAAAATATAATTTCCTTTTCTATGACTTTAAATTGCTTCAATTTTTACTTTTGCTTTGTCTGAGATCATGACTCTTAACCCTTTTTTTGTTTTTTACTGTTGCTGAACCAAATAGATTCTGCTGTAATTACCTTTATTCTTTGCTTTAAATATATATGTGTTTCTTGTAGAGAGAATATTGTAGGATTCTGTTTTTTTAATCCATTCTACTATTCTCTTCCATTTTATGAATGACTTCATCCAAATCACATTCATAATTATGATTACTCACTCTCCCTTCATCTTATTTTCACCCTGTTTATACTTTTTCTCTCCTTTCCATATATCCCTATTCACAAATTGTTTCTGACCACTTCCTTCCCTAAATTCACCCTCCTTTTTGTCTACTCTCCATTTCTCATGGGATAAAGTAAGTTTCTATAATTGACTTTAGATGTTATTCTCATTTTAATCTAATTCCAATGAAAGATTTGAGCATTGCCCACACCCTCATCTTTTCCACCATTTTATTAACTCTAAGGAGCCTCTTTATGTGAGGTAATTTGCCTCCTTCTATGTCTCCTTTCCTCTTCTCTGTTGCTTGGAAATTCAGAGGGGTAGACTGATTTTTTGTGGAGAGGCTTGCAGCTATTTTGTTCATTTGGATTCTGCTGTCCCTGCCCCCAGTTCCCACAAGAGTTGCATGCAGTGGGGTGGTTCTCAGTCTGCTGGTTCCCCCAGGAATATGTATTGAGTTGCTCTCCCTTCTTACCCCAGTGAGATGAATCCCTTCTGTTGTCCTCTGTCTTGAGGCATTTTTGTTTGTGTAATTATTTGTGGTTGTGGTCGTTTGGAGTTGGCCAGCTTGGAGCATTCATTACTCCACAATCTTAGCTCCCAGGAGAGGCAGTCTTTCCATCCCTCTTAATGTTGGCACCTCCCCTCTATTAATGGTCTCCAATTAGACACAGTGCATTCACACACATCTACATCATCTATCTATATAAAATCTTCTTTGTACATAATTATTTCCTTTTTGCCTTTTCTATTGTACTCTGAGGTCCTTGAGAATGGGAACTTTCTTTTGACTTTCTTTGTATCCCCAACACTTTTATGCCTGGTATATAGGAAGTTCTAAATAGATATTTACTGATTTAATATTAGGTATAATTCTACACTTTGGTGGACACAGATTAACAAATAAAACAGTGTCTGCCTTAAAAAAAGAGTAGGGGGAGAAAGAGCCAGATGGGATAGTGGTAGATTAACTTAGGGATCCCCCTGAATATCCAACCAGGATCTCTGGATATTCTAACCTCCAGTTAGTATGAGTGAAACAGAATCACTTTCTCTCACTGGGCCAGTTGCACAAATGCCTTGGAAATAATTTATATATAAAAACAGTATCTCTTTTATTTTAAGAAGGGATACAAACTGAGGATCAGAACAAGGGGTCCTTAACTCTAAGGGATATAGCTAGTTTCCCTATATCCTCTATATCCCTCAGAAGAGGTAGCCTTCTGATTTTCCAGCTAACTTACCAGCTCCCTGTTTCTAAGTGTTCCCCAAAATCTGACTAAGCTACCTATCTATTACCCTTAGTAGTTGGTTAGATTTATTTCCCAAAAGCTGTCTCTGAAAACTGTTATGAATGAATTCAAACAGTTAAGTTCACCCCAGGGGGTCTGACCTCTGAGGTAAAACCTCAAAGCCAATCTGACAGGATTTTTTAGATAAAACCTTCTGAAAAGCACAGCAGGTATGGTCAGATCTTTTTCTAGGTCTTTCCCAGTTAATTAGAGTACCTCAAAGATGAATTAGGGTTTACTCCTTCTCCACAGTCATGTTGAGGTAGATGAGCTCTGAAAAGCCCGCCTATCCTCCACCATTCCCTGGCAAGAAGCTCCCAAACTCTTACAGGAAGTCACTACTCTCTAGCAGTTGTCACTTCCAAACTATTCCTCCTTTGTCTTCTGCCTCTCAAGAACCTTTCCCTTGAGTTCCTAATAAGTGCTTTAAAGACAGCCTTCTACTTCCCTTAAATCTTATCCTATCTCTATCCTTTTCCCATTACAGCGTAGAAAAGAGCTTAGATTTTTGAAATATCCAATGAACCTGGAAATTAAAGGCAAATAATAGATTGCTAGATAAATAGGATATTTTAATGTATGCATATATGTAACATACATTTATATACATTATATGCACATGTGATATAGTTGTACATATATAAAAATATGTCACTGAACTGAATTATACACCTACTATTTGGAAGGTTTCCTATCAAATTAATTATGTAAAACAATTTGATATATTATGTGTTTCAAGAATCTAACATATACTTTGTCAATGAATAGTTTCCCCTTTATATTATTATTCTCTTTTGAATACGTTTTCCTTCATTTTTCCAGTTATTATACTTCAAGACTAACTAAAATACTGGTAATCTCCCAATAATAATATCTGCTTAGTTGACTTCCTAGTCTATCTGTGATATTGCACTTTCTCATTTGTTTCCATACTAATCGCAAACTTCACTAGATAAGCACAGTAGCTCATTAGAATGCTCACTGCAATATCTCCTACCCAATTAAATATCCATAGATATTGTAAGGGTTTCTAATTTGTATTTTTGGAGATGTCAATTCTAATTTAGCTTTTTGGAATCCTTAAACTTGCTAAGCCACCAAATAGCTCTATTTTTCAAATATGAAGTTATAGTTTTAATTAATAACTCCTTGATTTTGTGAAAATTGAGATCTCAATTTACTTATATATAAAATAGGACAATTGCTGTGAATGACTCATCAGGTCATGATTATTTCTAAAATTCTATGAACAAATTTAGTCTTATACCACCTTTTTTATTTTTTTCTTTATGATGAAATCAACCAACTTCAAACACCTATATTTCAATATACAAGAGGACACTCACAACCTAATTCGCTATATTTCCAGATTTACTTACTTTTTCCTCTTTCTGCATGTCCTTATGAGAGTCACAATCCCAGAGTCTAGTTATAATCTACTATACATATAGAGTGACTATTTCTATGATTAATATCCTACCATTGCTTATGATTGGAATGATCTCCCCCTATCTTTATCACCAGAAAAGCCCAACACAAATGCTACCTATTCAGGCAGCACTCATTTTCATTTCCTAATTTAGGAAGGCCCTCATCCTAAGCATTTAGGCTTATCTTTTCTTCTGGTTCTATTTATTAATTCTAATGATAGGTCACATGTGATAGAAAAAATATATAATATTTAGTTGCAGGGAAGGTTACATATTGTTATTGTTTTTGTTTATTTCTCTTTCTTTACATTTCTATTTCTCAGTTTGATATGGTGGTTATATGGGTAGGACTAACACCTCTGTTGTAAGGACTTTTCAAGCCCTTACATCATCCACCTTTGGTGTTCTATTCTCACTCAATACTCACTTGTCTGTAAACTATCTTGCCAGATGGTTTAAACCAAACTAATGGTAATAACCAACAAGCTTTAAATGCAATCCTGATTTAGAGAGAGGCCTATTTCAAGAATGTAAAAACTTCCTCCATGGAATAGACTTGTGAGAACAATTTGTTCCAATAGCCATGGAGGCAATAGAAACAGGTACCTTGGAAGCCTTAAAGCAGGGGTCTACAACTTATGGCTCTCGAGCCATATCTGGCTCCACATCCCGACCTGCCAGTCAGAGCAGAGCCACAGGATGTGCCCCAGGGGGCCTTTCAGCCCCCGCCCCATATCCCATATACTCAGAGTCTGAGTTTCTTAGAGTAGGGGTTGGCAACCTTTTTGGCCTTGAGAGCCATAAGCACCACATTTTTTAAAATGTAATTTCGTGAGAGCCCTACACTGCCATCATTGGTCATCTTGATTTTTATCTTTCCAATTGACTTCAATGACTGTAGAAGAGATAATGAAACTGATTACTTTGTGCATCTCTGACTCATTTGAATCTAGTTTACACATGAATCAAGACATCACTCCATTCTGACATTGGTCTTTTTCAAAACAATAGACAGAAAACAACAACCCCTTATTACAGTGCCTGGGACGTTACATAATTAACATTTAAAGTGTTTGCTGCCCAGCTGATTAATATGTGTTTTTGAATAATAACTCTGTTAATTGTATGTAAATCTAGCATGGGATAGAGTTTTACACTTAAGGTTAGAAAGAACTAGTTTTAAATTCCACTACTGACATTTTAGATTTCTAGACCCAAGAAAACACTTTAATTTCTAGATACTTCTGCCAACTCATAACTTATCTTCCTTCAATAGAATGTAAGGTTTTTGAGAGCAGGGACTGTTACATTTTTCTTCCTATCATCAGGGATTAGTGTAATGCC
>NW_025393240.1:0-3209 GCF_016433145.1 Gracilinanus agilis
TAAAGAAGACCTAAAATTAAAAAAACTCTAACAGTAGCCTTTTGTTAAATAAATAAGAATACCAATCATAGAAGAAGGTATCCTTTACCTAGAGACAGTTAGGTGGCTCTGAAGAGGATAGAGGACCAGGATTGGAGGCAGGAAAACTCATCTTCCTGAGTTTGAATTCTGTCTCAGATATTTCCTAGCTGTGTGATCCTGGGCAAGTCAGTGTACTCTATTAGCCTCAGCTTCCTCATCTGTAAAAGGAGCTAAAGAAGGAAATGGAAAACCATTCCAGTATTCTCACCAAGAAAGTCCCAAATGAGAGTTGGACACAACTGAAGTCACTGGACGAACAAAAGCCTTGATCTAATAAGAAATGCTGGGAAAACTGGAAAGCAGCTTGGCAGAAAATATGTTTAGACTAGCATCTAATACCATGAACCACAAAAATCCCAAACAGATCAGCAATCAAAATGTTAAAATTCACATTACCAAAAAAAATTGGAGAAAAATGGAAGGCTATATCATCCACAACTATGGATAGCAGAATTCCTCAACAGCCACGTGATGGAAGAATCATAAAAGGCAAAATATACAATTTTGAGTACCTAAAATGAGATGGTAGTATAAGAGACTTAGAGCTAGAAGACACCATGGGAATCATTTAATCCAACCTTCTCATTTTACAAGTGAAAAACTTGAGGCCAGAGAAGTTTAAGTGGCTTGTCCAAGCACACAGAGGTAGTAGAAGTCAAAGGCAGGATTTAAACGAGGTCCTCGGATTGAAAATCTACTGTTCTCTCAAGGCTTTTGCGTGAACAAAATCAATTTCTCCAAAACAAGAAGAAATGATAAAAATATAAAAAAATACTTTACATTGAACTTTTCCAAAGAGGAAGCTAGAGGAAATGGACACAAATCTAGGAGACTGACCCATTTCCCAATAGAGAGTCAAAGAAATGAACAGTTTTTGTTTTTGAAACCCATACTTTCTCTTAGTAACAATTCTAAGACACAAGAGTGGCAAGGGCTTAAGTGACTTGCCCAGGGTCATAGAGCTAGGAAGCTAGCTGAGGCCAGATTTGAACCTAGATTCTCCTAACTCCAGGCCTGGTACTGTATCCATTGTGCCAGCTAGCTGGCCCCTGAAATGAACAGTTTTCAAAACACAAATGCACACTAGCAACAATAATATGAAAAGGGTTCAAAAGTAATGAAGACAAAAATCAAAACTTAAACAAAAACTATTAGTTGTCAAGTTTGCTCACATAAAATTAGCAAGATTGGTAAAAGAAGAATATTGGAGGAACTATGTAAAAGCAGACACACTAATCCACTCCTGGTGGAACTTAAGCTGGTCTTTTAGTTCTGGAAAACAATTCTAAATTAAGCAAGAAAAGCACCAAATTGTTCCTACCCTTTGATTCAACAGCCCTATCATTGGCTTTATAGACCAACAAAAGCAATGAAAGAAAGAAAGATCCCACACATACAAAGAAGAATCTTTTCTCATTGCAAAAAAGTTAGAAACAAATGATATGCCAATCAAATGGAGAATGGCTGAACAAATTGTCATTCATGAACAGAATGAAATATTACTGCATTATGAGGAATTCAAAGAAACTGGAGAGGACTGAGGAAATGATGTGGCCAAAATTAAGCATAAGCTAGAGAATGATACAAGAAGACTGCTGATAATATGAGTCACCATTGGTGAAGATTTCAATTCACACGCCCAGAGGGCAACTTCAAGCTGTCTGTGAGGCCAGACACCCCAAAACAAATCCCCACACCCCCAATTACCAGAGAGAGCATGGAGGAAGTGTCTGCTTTAGGTGGTTGGACAGGAGGGTGGGGCATGCAAAAATGTTCTCCAGTGCTGGGCAGAAGGGGTACACAGCAGCTGCCCTGTGCTGGGGCTGGCCCGCGTGCCAATGCTTCGCCAATGCTGATATAAGTTGTCAGCATGAAAAGGCAACCAGACATGGGTCAAGTCCCTGCCTCCGATAACAAATATTAAATGACAAACATGGAAAGTGGCATACATTATTAAATAAAGCTGCAGATCCAGATAAACTTTTAATTAAATGATATGGGTACAATTGAAATATACTTTTTAAAAGTCATAGCAGCAATAGGCGACATCAACAAATTGCAATAAGCCAAAAGATTCACCGGAATACAAGATGACCAAGTATTTCTATAATACAAAATAATGTTGGAATACATGGTACCCCTGCCAATCAATTTTTACTGCCTTCATGAGGAAATATTTAAGTCATTCTTTCACTCAGTTACAATTCCCTTACATCATTTTATAAATTATTGGAAAATGAAACATCGGGGAAGGAGAATTTTCCTATGCACAGAACAGCCAAAAAAAAGTCAGAAAAAATGAATTTCTATTACATACAGATTTTCCATCCCAAATATCAAGGCTTGGTAATCAATATTGTCTTAACCTAGATTCTTTGTTGCAATGAAATCATAACTATGCAAGGATCACATGTGAAGTAGCGCCATTTGAATTCATATTTGGAATAATTGGAACTTCTATTTCATATTTGGAAATAGTCTATAAATGACACAATTATACATCTACTGTTACCACTTTTTATAACACTATAGAACCATCACGAAAGAAACTAAGTGGGTTTTATTTCACAAAAGACCAATTTTTGTTGCAGCAAAAGAATTTGGAATCAAACGTGTACTCACATAACATTTGTATAACCCAGTGGAAGTGCTTATCTGATTCAGGAGTGGGAAGAGGAGAGGAGAAGGAAAGAAAATGAAATATGGAAACATGGAAAAAATATTTTTAAAAAATAAAAGATTTAAAAAATAAAATATTGGGGGCAGCTGGGTAGCTCTCAGTGGAGTGAGAGTCAGGCCTAGAGACAGGAAGTCCTAGGTTCAAACCCGGCCTCAGCCACTTCCCAGCTGTGTGACCCTGGGCAAGTCACTTGATCCCCATTGCCCACCCTTACCAATCTTCCACCTATGAGACAATGCACTGAAGTACAAGGGTTTAAAAAAAATAAAATAAAATATTTTTGAAAGGCATACTGAGTTAAAATTTATGTAATCTGAGCCATCAAAAAAAAAGGCAGAAAAGAGTATTTCTGATTCTGTATTGGAAGCCCTTCCAAAATAATAGATCCTGTTTGAATTTACACAGTTAACAATCCAGATTTGTGAAGGGCACCTCTCCTTGACTGGGT
>NW_025393241.1:0-2307 GCF_016433145.1 Gracilinanus agilis
ATAATATTTCTCCCTACTACAATCCCCTTAGGCCATAAACTCCTCTGAATATAGGTATAGCTTCTATTTATAATATATATAATATAAAATATATTTAAATTAATCAAATTATTGTTTTATTTATGTTTGTATTATTAATGCCTATTTAGTGAAGCACAACTCANCTTTTTTATTCTTTAACTTCCTTTTATCCACTTAATTTTTCTATTCCTCCCTTCCTTTATACACACAAAGACACACACAGACACACACACATATTATTTGTGTGTGTATATATATGTTTGTGGGAAAAACTACACAAAAATCCATCAAGATGACTTAAGTAATTACGAAATCTTTAGAAAGTCTAAAATGATCCAGACTTTTGTTGAAGAATGGGAGGTGTTTCCTAGCTTTCTTGGTCTTAGGTGACAACCTAAAAAGAAAGTTGCAGAACTATCTTCTTCCATATTGTCAAAATCACATCTTCATTTATATGCCAAGTAGCTAAGGAATATCTCTTATTTCTCCTTTGTTGCTCATTCCTAAAGACCCTGGCACTTGAGTCTATCAAAACATTCCACAAACATGTCTGAGTTCTCTCTTTTAAAGGAAACAAACTCACTGAGAACACTGAGTCTTTTGGTTTTGAAGGGTATAGGATAACTGCCTTCTTTGACTTTCAAGGGTTGACATAAACAAAGCTTAATTTTGAAGTTTTAACTAAAAGGTCCTAATAATAGATAGTGGGCAGGTTACAGAATATTATCAGAAAGTAGATATCACAAACTTTAGTTTTGGTATCCAATTAATTTAAAAACTGTTGATTTAAAATTTTTTTCCAGTGAAAGTTTTAGTCTTAAAAGCAGGAAGGAAAGCACCTATTAGATTGAGTTAAAATAAAAAAAACTTTCTCTTCATCTAAAACTAGTAAAAAAAAAGAAGTGGTGCAGTTAGACCAAGGAGAAATTAAGGAAAAAGAAAAATGTATCCTTTAGATCCACACTTTCATCTTTCCCTAATGATAAGATTATGCGGTTTAGCTGGTTTGGAGACCATTAACTAATGCTGATTGGTTCTTGGTCAAAAAATTAGAAATTGAAGGTTTACCCATTAACTGGGGAATGGCTGAACAAGTTGTGATATATAATTCCAATGGAATATTTTTGTGCTACAGGAGATGACGAGCAGTATGCGAAGACTTGTGTGAACTGCTGCAAAATGAAATTAGAATAACAGGAATTATTGTATATTGCATTATTATGACAATTAACATAGCTATTATGATCTAGACAATGATCCAAAGATCCACCAAAAAGCCAGGATCATTGTCATCAAAGGATCCATAATGAACAATGTTATCCACCTCCAGAGGGGGAATTGAAAAACTCTGCCCACAGATTGAATTTTTAATTTCTTTATTTTTCTTTTGGAAAATGTTGTCTTAGATGGAGCCAAACTTTAGACCACCTGGCTTTATCTAAAAAAGATAGAGAACAAAGGGCTTCAAGAGGAAAGGAAACTAGGTCAAAAGGCAGAAGAGAGTAGGGGGACCCTACTGCTGGATAGTTCAGTGAAAACACTTCATCTTGGCTCCCACTTCTTCTTTTTTTTTTCTTTTCAAGGTTTTAGCCTCAGAGAACAATAAGCAATATGGACTAACCCAATCAATATAGGCTGAATCCCATCAATTGGCCAGACAAGAAGTCTTCAGAGGGCAGGGATACTCCAACACCCCTCCAACATACACTGCAGAGAAAGTAACTAGAAACCTCCATTGCCAGCTGATTAAAAAGCTATTTGAAATAATCAACAACTTTAGCCAAGTTGTAGGATACAAAAGAAATGAACATAAATCATCAGCATTTCTATATATTTCCAACCCATCACAGCAGCAAGAGTTAGAAAGAGAAGCATCATTTAAAGTCAACCTAGACAATATAAAATACTTAGGAATCTATCTCCCAAATGCAAATCAATACAGCTCTGAGGTATCACCTCACATGCAGCAGATTGGCTAAAATGACAGCAGGGGAAAATAATGAATGTTGGAGGGGATGTGGCAAAATTGGGACATTAATGCATTGCTGGTGGATTTGTGAATTGTTCCAACCATTCTGGATGGCATTTTGGAACTATGCCCAAAGAACACTTAAAGAATGCCTGCCCTTTGATCCAGCCATACCATTGCTGGGTTTGTATCCCAAAGAGATCATAGGGAAAAAGACATGTACAAAAATATTTATAGCTGCGCTTTTTGTGGTGGCAAAAAACTGGAAAACAAGGGTATGCCCTTCAATTGGGGAATGGCTGGACAAACTGTGGTAT
>NW_025393242.1:0-3252 GCF_016433145.1 Gracilinanus agilis
ATATATATATTTCTGTTCTAGGAGCAAAGAATAGAGTTCCCAGTCTGGATTAGGAATGTGAGTGCTAGCAGTCTAAGAATCCAGATCCAGTATTACATAGCCAGCCCAGCAGGGATGTCCTGAGAAAGAAGGGTCTGGATTCCTAAATTTACAAAACCTAAAAGTAATGGCAGCTTTGGACGTGAATTTGTTGAGAATGTTATATGGGAATTGAGCTATATTGTGAACCTAATCCTGCCCTAAACTGTGGTAGGGAAGAGTAGTACTTCTCTACCTAGTATACTGTATGTACGCTATGTATTACTATATGCTTGTTTTTGCTAGATCTACTAATTAATATTTCAAAATTAATTTTGTTGTAAAAATAATTAATTTCAAAAGAAAAATTAATATGAAGTTGTTACTGGTTCTTAAAATGGGATGAATCAGTGGAAACTCAAGCTAAGGGTAAAGGAAAGACATATTGCCTGAAGAAGTAGAGCCTGACCCTCTACTTGTTATAATTCATAGCTCTGACTTATCAAATATTATATTTGGAGAAAACCAATGAATTCAGATTTTAGTTTCCAAATTAACATTAGGGGTCTTATATGAGTCCTCCTGCAATCAAACTTTTTGATTTCAGAAACTGGTAGCATCCTCACTGTGAACAAGCATATTCCAGGGCATAGTTTCTCATTTTTTTATTTCTTTCTTGTTTTCTCATTTAGCTGGTTATCCTTATCTGAATAACACAGAGGCAAAGACAGATGATCTATACAGTCATTTCCAACTGTAGGATCCTTCCTAATTTTAAATGAACTGCCAAAGTCCTCTCAAATTTGGTCATGAGGTGTCTATACTCAACTCTCATACATTAATATCCTAGAGTTATCTTCAAGACATAAATCAGTGAAGGACACAGTAAATGATTATAACAATGTGCTTTAATATAGAACTTTAAGAAAAATAAATCACTAGTCTCCAAGCAACCTAAGAAACAAATATCCTTACTTTACATAAGGGGAAACTGAGAATGAGAGATTTTAGAGTTGCAAAATTTGCAAGTGTCACAGAAAGACTATACTTCTAAGATCATAGATTTAAAATCAAAAGGAGCTACAAAGGCCATTTATTCTGACACTTCATTTTACAAATGGGGAAACTGAGGTTTGTGGAAGATAAGTAAGTTACTCAGAGTCAAGCAGGTAATATGTATGAGGTGGGATTCAAACTCAAGTTTAATAAGCGGAGATGAGAATTAGATCCAAGTCCTGTGACTCTAAAGTTAGTGCTTCTCCTTTGTACAATGTTGCCTCCCAATAGTGGCATCCACCTTTTTCAAATACCAGCATTATCATGTTTTCCATACTATTCCACAGAAAACCCAGAGAACTAAAAGTAGGCATGAGGACAATATGAATTGGAGGAGAAGGAAGAGGAAAGGAAAGGAAAGGAACACAATGAACTATAATACAGTCATTATACAATCAACTATCTTTGCTGGAAATTCTACACATCTCTAGCTGAAGAGAATATATGATATCAATTGATGATGATGAGATCCCTAACGTTCAATAAAAGCTTTGCAAATGTTCAGCTAATATTATTCCCCAATCACATAAAACCAGAAAAATCTCTAAAAGCAGTACAAGGGTATGTTCTTTTCAGTTTTTTATTATGTCTCTGTTTCTCAAATTCTGTCACAAATATTCCAGGGTAAAAATGCAGGCAGTGGTTTTCCCCCAAATCTTCTCCTTTGGGGAGGGAGACATCTCCTATGAACCCATGTACAGGAGAGTCATATCTTCATTTGAATTTTTTTTAAAGTATGCTTGATTTTTCTTCACAAATTTTCTAAAACTTTCGTTCTTTTAATTATTTTTGTATCATCTACCTTCCTCCACCCTTTGCCCGTAGCATGCAAAGACTTATATTCCATATTCAATAACATTATATTGATTATTGGTGATTTTCCCAGATAACTTTGGCTATATCCTATGTCAAAACTGCTCTTTTATCCTTTCCCTTAACCTTTTGAATTGAGTTCTGAAGATCTGAGCCTGGGGGACGAACAAGAAAACCGTTATGATACATCTGAGGCAAAAGGATTTCAGATTGTAGAGAGATAAATGTCAGAATCATAGTAGTAAGGCAACTTGCTGAAATGGGCCACAGAGTCCATTCTGGCTCTTTTTAATTTCTTCTGGTTTTGTTGTAAATTTAAATTGATTTTTAATTGCTGATTGAGTTTTCTATCAATTCTATTTAATCAAGTTAGCTAACAAACAATCAATTTTATTAGTTATTTCAAATAAGCAGATATTAACATTCTTTAAAATCTAAAATTTTTAACATATACTAATCAGGAAATCACTTTTAAAAAATAGAAGTGATGCTTAAAAATGCTTGTTTCCTCCAGAAAAGGCACATCAAGCATTAAGTATATGAAAGAGGAGGATGTGGGCAAATATATTTAATATGTTTGGCATACTGAAGTCAAAATTGAATGGAAGAATATATTTAAAACAATTAATATTCATGCAATATGAATCTTAAGGTACAACTTACAAATTGTAAAATGGCCTATAATATCTGGAAAATATGTAAATGAAAATTTGTACAATGTTGGGTTTTAGGACCCATCACTGTAAGGTAATACTTTAGAAACAGGAAGAGTATAGAAGAGAAAGAGTAACATTTCCATGCCAAAAATGAAAAAAAAGATTAATAGACATTCATAGAGCTTACTATAAACATTTCAAAAATCTATGGAAGTACTCCTGGAATAAGCTTACATTTTAGCAAGCAATAATAAAGATATAACAAATATATATCACTGAATTTGTCAGATATAAACAGTGATCTGCCTCAGTTTCCTTATCTATAAAATGAGCTGGAGAAGAAAATAGAAAACTATTCTCACATTGCTACAAAGAAAACCCCAAATGGGATTACAATTAAATGGGAGACACAATTTTAAAAAATGAACTGAAACGATAAAGGACTTACCCCAACCCTGTTTATAAAAGGAGTAAATTCTAATGGTGAAAGCAAGAGTGTTTTTTTTTCCTTTCTTTCCTTTTTTATTATTATTTTTGTTTTTTTTTAGAAAAAATGTTGATATAATTTTAGTATTTTTCTGATATTTTACAGGGTATATCATCTTCCTTCCTTTCCAACTCTCCCTCTCTCCAAAAGGCTGACATGATAAGGTTGTTTATATATTTTCATATGTATATCATACTATATTTATAATATATCATATAATAT
>NW_025393243.1:0-3492 GCF_016433145.1 Gracilinanus agilis
GCAGAGCTCAAGAAGGAAATAGATAGTAAAACCATACTAGTGGGAGATCTAAATATTCCTCTGTCAGATCTAGATAAATCAAACTGAAAAATAAATAAGAAAGAGGTAAGAGAGGTGAATAAAGTCCTAGAAAAAATTAGATCTAATTGATACGTGGAGGAAAATAAATAGGGACAAAAAGAAATACACCTTCTTTTCAGCTGCACATGGCACATGTCAGTGCCACCTGCATAGGCAGAGCAATGAACTATGGCCAGGGCTTCAGGTAGCTGGAGGGCAGAAAGAACTTCATTAATAATTTCAGCATTTGCTATAGATTTTCCAGCTGATATCAAAAAATCCTCTTTGAAGCCATAACTACCCACTGCATGACAAATTCCAAATGTGTACCTGGAATTTGTATAAATTATTGTCTTTTTGTCTTTTTCAATTATACAGGCATGTTTTAGGGCTATAAGTTATGTGCCTTGAGCACTTATATTTGAGGGCAGTGAAGCTGACCACACAGTGGCAAATTCTGTGACTACAGCAGCTCGAGTGTAGTATTGCCATCCCTCATCAGAGAAGAACCATCAGTGAATAAGATTAGGTCTGGGTTGTCTAAAGGAGTGTGCAGGAGATTATCTCAAGGCTTTTCAGCCATGGACACTAAAGATTCATAGCTGTGTAATGGTTCTCATGAAACTGGTAAATAAGGAAGCAAGGTGGCAGAGTTAAGAGTTGTACAGATTTTTAAAGTGATATTCTAATTGCCCAACAAGATTACTTCATACCTTGTAATTCTCTGATCAGAAAATGCCTGCATTCTATGCCTTAGCAACAATATTTGGACCTCATGTGGGCACATTATTGTCAGTGGGCATCCCAACATTAAATTAGCAGCTTTAGTTACTAATAAAGCTGTGACAGCTGCACCTCAAATGTATGGTGGTGCTCCTGAAGATACTGAGTCCAGCTGGGCTGAATAATAAGCAGCCAGATGCTGAACTGGTCCCAAATTTTGGTTTAAAACACCTGAAGTCACCCTTCTCTACTCATGTACATACAAAGTAAATATTATTTTTTTGTTTGTTTGTTTGTTTGTTTTTTAATAATCTGGGATGTCTAGATCAGTGGCAGACAGGATAGCCTGTTTTAAATTTGACAGAGCTGACAGGTGTTCCAGCTCTAATGTAAGTGGTTCAGAGACTGAATCTTTTGTTAGTGTTATAAGGAGCTTAGTATTTCCCTATAGCAAGGGACCCATTGTCTAACAAAACCTGTTGTTCCTAAGATTGTTCTTAACTATTTCTTAGTGGTGGGAGTGCTCAATTTTTGAACAAGTTCAATGCATTTAGGAGAAATAGAAAGGGCACCACCAGTTAAAATGACTTTGGGGAAATACCACTGAACCTTTGCTTTTGAGACTTTGTAGACTCTTTTTGATTTTGGCGATTTTGGTACTTCTTGAATGTGCATTAGCTGTTATACTACTGTTTTATAAAGCTGTTTCTTGGTGAAAATCATTTGCACTCACACTGTGAATCATGGTCAAGTTAAGAAGGAAATGGATCTTATTTTGGGGTGAGAAAACTTTGTATTCTGCCTCACCTCGGGCAAACACAGTGTGTCACTGATTGTTAACTATATCCTTTTTTATTTTTTTTATTTTATTATTGTTTTTCCTGGTATGTGCATTAGAGTATTTGATTTTTCTTTTTTCTCTCGTTTTTTATACTTGAAGCACATTACCAATATTAATCTATTTTTGATTTTGCAGTAATATCTTTAAAATATATTTTTCTAATATTGATGCATACCCAAAAAGCTTTAGACTATGGAAGCCTGCAATTAATTAAAAAATGTTGTGGGACTGTGATTACTGATTGTTTCTGATTCCAGGAAAAGGGAACAAAAAAGCCATTTTACAGTGCCAAGAAGCACAAGGTCGAGGACCAATCAATCCCAATGGGATTGATGAGAATCTATGCAGTGCCTAGAAGCACAAGATCAAGAAAAACAACTAATCCCATGGGATTAATGATATTCTGTGCCAAGACAGAGAACTTGTTTGAGGTTCAAGGTTGCAGTTGTTTGGCATACATCCAACACAGGTCTTCCCTGTGGAACATTCAGACATGTACCACAGTTTAGTTGTCATCATGGCTCCTCCTCTCTCCAAGTGTGAAGATAAAATCAGACCAGGGAAACATACTTCCCTTTTACACACGCAAAATAATCTCATCCTTTTTTTTCTCTTATAGTATGAAACTTCCTGTAGTGCTGGCTGATAATGGATAAGTGCAACATTGTTGCATTTTGTCCTACAGACTTGTGGGACAGAAATTACTTTAATTGGACCATAATACAAGAGCCTGTTATGAATTTATTCTTGCTTACTCAGAAATTTTTATGTACAAAGCTTTTTGATATTTTGATTCTGATTTTCAATTGTTTTCTTTCTGAAAAAGTTTGATTTTTGTTCTATTTATTTTTCTTTTTGTGTTTTTACTTTTTCTTTTGATAATTGAATCATACACCACATAACTCAACCATGTATCCTGAGTTGATTCAGGCGTTAGTCAACACCATCCTCAGGAGGGATTGTATATTTTTTCATAAAATCCACAATTTAAAATTTTTGTTTGAGAAACATTTTAGGGAAAGAACCTTGCTAGCTCCTTGAATCAAGAAAATGAACTGTTTGGAGATAGATGCCTGCAGAAACCTGCACTGCATCAAGAAGATCCATAATGAACTTTGTGAAGGAAAGATTTTGGAAAGGAAAACAAGATTATAGAGTAGAGAAAGCAGAGTGGCATGGAATGCAGCGGAACCAGGAAAAGTAACAGCAAACCTTTTTAGAATCTTGGAGGGAAGGAGAATCCTGGGAAACCAATGGCCAGCCAGGGGATTTGGTTCCAGACACTGGAGGCAAAAACATCTCTAGGGCCCAGCTCCAAACTTCTGTGAAAGTTCAACTTGTTCCAGAGAGATATTTTACCAAGATCCTGAAGACCTTCAAGTACTTGGCTCTGCTACCTGAGAAAACCAGTTCTCAAAGGGAGTTGACTAAACTGCTTAGTTTACGTTTGGGGAGGCTTTAGCCTCACTGGGGTAGACTTAGTCACTCCTAATATCTGATTCATCTCTATTCTATCAATACTCTAGAGACTTATTCTTATGTGGGTTTGGCCTAGAATTAGATTAGAATAGAAAGGAAATCATTTAGGCAGAGAGAGTAATCAGTGCAGCCTACGCTGTGCTGGGGACCAAAGAGACTTTAAAGCAAAGTCAGACTGGTGGGTAATAAGATAGTTTTATCAGTGATAGGGAAACACCCACAACCCACATTCCTAACTCCATCTTCTACTACAGCTTAAATAAACCTTGCTACAGTGAAGAAACAGTCATATTGGTCACATACTGGTCTGATTCAGAGAGAGCAGCCATTTTGGCTATCTGTCTGAAGAGATCATCCTGCCTGATTGGGTCTTGCAAAACCCCAGTCAA
>NW_025393244.1:0-5160 GCF_016433145.1 Gracilinanus agilis
ACAGAACACGTAGACTGGTTAGGGCAGAGAGATCAAATAGAAAATATAGATACTAAAAATAGATGGGTTGAATACAAAGACCCATAGAAGAGATAGAACATGGAGATGGAAGAGATAGAGCTCACAGAGCAGATAGACTAGATGGAACAAAAAGAATGTGAAGATGGATAGATAGTGCACATAGAACACATAGAATAGATGGAAGAGAGAGCTCAGAGAACGGATAGAATGCATAGATGCATAGATTAGAATACATAGACTAGAACACAGTAACAGTGAAACAACTCTGTGCCATCAAAGAATGTAAAAAATGAATCAGACAAAATCATCAGTAGTGAGAGGGTACTAGAATCAAGGGAAAAGGAAAATATTTCCTGTATAATGTATAATGAGGGTTTTTATGTTCTGCTTGATGGAATCAAGGGAAGCCTGGAGGTGGAGATGGGAAAGGATAGAATCAGAGGAATGGAGAACAAGCAGAGAAAGGGGCCAGAGGTGAGAGATGGAGTTTCTTGTTCATAAACGGCAATATACCTGGGGTGGCCTCAGGAGAGAAAGTGTGCTTGGGGGATGATGGCGTCAGTTCAGGATTTTTGTTCTGTTATTTCCTGAGTCCTTATTTTTTTTCCAGTTTCTATAATCCACAGCCAAGTGTGGTCCCTATTCCCCCTGAAACAGCCCAATCTGGGATTGACCTCAGGTGATCTGACCAAGGTCCCCAGAAATTCTGCCATGAGAAGCAGACATTTTTAGTTCCTACAGTCCCCAGCTTTCTGCAGCCACCAGATTACTTCCCTTGCTTTCCCTGTCTTGAAAGGGCAGCCAGGGTCTCCACACCCCTGTGAGTGACTACAGCCAGCAGGGCCCAACAACTCTCAGCAATCACATTCACCTGGTGTGCATGGACTCCAAAAGTCCTCCCCTGGTCAGCAGCTTATCATTTCATGTTTCTTTCCCTCATTATTCCTTTCTCTCTTTCCCTCTCGGTCTCTATCACCTTCTCTGTTTCTGTTTCTCTCTTAACCTCTCCCTCTTTCTCCTCCTTTCTCTGTCACTATCTCTCCATCTCTCAGTCTCTTTGTCTCTCTATCTCCTTCTGCCTTATTCTCTCTCTCTCTTACTTTGAGGAGGCCTCCTTTTAATTTCACTCTCTCACCTTGGCCATAAGGATGGGTTCAACCCCCATACCTGGCCCTCACATCCAGAAATTTGACACCAGACACATAATCTCTCCTTTTATAGGCCAGATCCTAATGACTGGGTTCTGGACACTTATCTCATCTTTACCTTGGATGATTTGGTAGGGGTACAAAGGCAGTGGGTGACAAATGCAAGTAACAGGGAATGAGGAACATCAGATAGAGTAGAAGCAGGCTAGATTTCATCAAAGACTGCCTTTGGTATTTTCTCTTCCTCAGTTTCCTCTCTACTGTTGGGCTAAAAAGAGAAGAGGGCAGAATTGTGACTTTAACTGTATATGTACAAAGTATTAACACCCTGGGAGCATGAGATTTCTGATCTGGAAGGGGCCATCAGAGCTCTAACCCCCTCAGTTTATGGATGAAGAAACAGGTTTGGGAAGAGGGAGCGAATCCATTGGTAGATGAAGTTCCATGTGACTTGAGTCACACATAAATGCCAACCTAATTTTGGGGGGAAATTTTTATATCCTCAATTTCTCTGGGTGTGTTTGAGTTTCTTTTGTTTAAAGTGCCATTTTAAGTGAGTACAGTGTAATTAGGATGTTGAATCCCAGGACTCTCTCCCAGTATCCCACTTTCACTCTCACATTACATCCTTCCGTTTTGGAGATAAAGTTTTTGTGAGACCTCGGCCCTCTCTCTCTTTTCCTGTGAACATGGCTGGGAAACCTGGCTCTACTCAGGCTTTTCTTTTTCCTTTTATTTCTTCTGCTTCAAGTGATTATTAATAAATATTATAAAATATTATACTTGGAGTTATTGGATATTAATTAAAATTTCAGAGAATCAAAGTTCTCCTGGATTTGAATACTCGACACTCTGTGTGAGTTTGGGTGAGTCGCTGCCCCCCACCTCCACGCACACCACAAGGGCTTGGGACAGTCTTTTTCTTTAAAAGTGACAAAAAGCTGAGTGAAGGCTAAGTGGGCCCCTTTCCCTGGTAGGCCTCCCCTCTTGCTCCCTCCCCCTACCTTTTAGATGAGTGCTAAGGAAGACAGGACAGTAATTTTGTATTAGTCAGAGCTCCTCCAAGGCAAAGTCCAACTATGCTCTTCCTCTGCCTCCAAGTTCTCTCTTGGCTGGCTCTGGTCTGCCCTGAGCTTCAGGATGGTGGGGGTTAAGACCAGCTTCTGTGAGGTCACTGGCTTTGTTACCAAACATTACCTTGTTGCTGTGACAATGGGGCCCAAACAAACCTTAATCTTAGACAGGAGAGGCTTGCCCCCCTTGGCACTGTACTTTCCAAAGAGGACACTGGTTAAGTTGATGAATTGTGTAGTTGGAAATCTTGTGCCTTTGAACTACATTTCCCAGGAGCCCAATGACTTCCTGTCTTTACATGCTGATGTAGACAGGAGATAAATTGGATGGTCTTCCATGGCTAGACCTCTTTCCTTCCTGGGTTGCGACTTTGATGGAGCAGGCTGTTTCAGCAGGTAGGTTAGCCATGGGCATGTAGTTTTATTTCATTACCTTTTTATTCCTTTATTTCTAGTGATTATTAATACATATTATAAAATATATTGAAATTATTGTATATTAATTTTAATCGTTACAATGATGGCAACCACTGAATTTGGAGAAAGAATTTTCAATTTTTTAAGATAGCCTAGATAAATTTTGCAAAGCCACATTTCTCCTGCCAGGGCTTTTTGCCCTCCCCCACCTCGAACTCTGAGCAAACTCAGAACTCTCTTCAGAGCTGCTGCCCTGCTCCTGCCAATTTTTTTCTTTCCCATTTCTCCTGCACTCCCCACCCTCACGGCTGCTTTAATTTGAATGACTTAGTTGGGGGCTTTTGGCTGAGAAAGGATAAGCCTCTTCTCATGCCCACCTGCTTGAGCCAGTGCTCCTCACTGTTGCCTCTGCAATTGCTGCTGCTGATCCAGCCTCCTGCTGATAACTCCAAGTTGGCTACTTCTGCCTCATTGTTCTTGATCCTGCTGCTTCTGTTGTTGCTGTTGCTATTGCCATTACCATTGCTGATTGCATGCAGGCTTGGAGGTTTTAAGAACTGGATGAAGTATAAATCCCTTCACTTCCCACCCTATGTGTGTTTTTTTTTCATTTTCAGCAGAGGAACACCCCCCCCCCCAACCCAGTTTGGCTAACCCAGGAAGGCTTCCATGCTCCTGGCTGTGGGAAAGGGGACTGAGGTAGCACGTGGACCCTACCGTTTTACCTTAATGGGGAAGGGGAAGGAAGGTTACTCTTGTGGAAGCATGGCCCACTCTATGAGAGAGCAGTGCATTACTTATCTAAAATAGCTCACAATTTTAGGATGCTTTTTCTTCCTACCATTTCTGGGTAAACTGGCCTTTGAGATTATTTTACCTGAGATTCATGGGAGAAATTCATCTCCCATAACCCCTTGCTATTTGGGCCTGCCCAGTTTCTAAAGTATATCCAATTTGGGATTCCTCCATAGTATGCTCAGTGTAGAATTTGCCCTCACTATGGCAGATCCCAGAGGTGTAACAAAAGAAACCTAAAGGGATAATGATCAATATCTTTCTGTTACACTGAATCATTTCAGCTTCTGTGCTTTGACTATTGAGGTGTCACCAGATCCATCAAGGTCACTTATATGGCCTTTTTCTTCCATTTTGCCTTTCTTCATTGTCACTTACATGATGGATGTGCTCCATCAAAACTGGGTACAACTGTATACAACCTTTGGATGACATAACAATTTCAGACTGATTTGAAGGGGTTTTCGAAAGCGATTTTTAGATTTCTTGTTTTTTTCAATAATTCTGACTGATCATTTTGCCTGCCTTTGAGTTATTTCTAACAAGAGGTAATGGTCCATATAGTAGCTGAAGTGAATACTATTATTATATATCCCCACCTCCACATTTATAAAAATGTAATGGATGAGACATATAACAGTCTTGTATCAGAGGATCTGGGAAGTTGTTCCCTGGGCATAGTACCCTTGGATGACTCCCAAGAGGGAGCATTTCTCATGAAGTATAAGTAGTTTCTGGATGATTTTAACTATTTAGTTGAATCTACCTACACCAGAATGATCTAGGTTCTTGGTGACGTTTTAGACCTAAAAAGGTTTTCACCAACAGTACAGAGATTTGTGTTTTTTTCTTGGCTCCTCTGCCATATTTTGGAATGATAGCAGTAATCGACTTTGTTAAAAACATCTCAGCCAAGGTTGAAAGATTTGCTACACCTGTAAAACTTGTGACAAGTATTCATTAGCTTCTAAGGTTTTTTTTAAATGTCACAAAGCAGACACATGTGAATCCTATATGACAATGGATTTCTTTGCTATTGTCATTAACTGTGCTTTTGTGATTTGGGGGATATTGGTACTTTCATTAAATGTGCATTATCTTCTGTACTATTGTTTTATAAAGCTGTTATTTTGTGAAAATCATTTGCACTCACACAGTGATTCATGGCCAAGTTAGATGAATCTCATTTTTCGTGAGGAACCTTTGTATTCTACCTCTCCTTGGCTGACACAGTGTGTCACTGATTGTAAGCTATAGGTTTTTTTTAAAAAACTTTTTTATTATTGTTTTTCCGAGGGACTTGTTAGAAAGAATGCTATCCACATCGAGAGAAAGAACTGTGGGAGTAGAAATACAGAATAAAAAAATTGTTTGACTACATGGTTCGATGGGGATATCATTGGGGATGTAGACTCTAAATGATCACCCTAGTCCAAATTCAAATTATATGGAAATGTGTCTTGATCTATGACACATGTAAATTCCAGCGGAATGGCTCATTGGCTATGGGAGTGGGGCAGAGGAGGGGAGGGAAAGAACGTGATTCATGTAACTATAGAAAAATATTCTAAATAAATAAACTTAAAAAAAAAGACATTCCATAAAGATGAACTGTTTACATACCCACATGGAAAAATAACACTTGTAACTCTTGAGAACTTACATAGACAGGAAGCAAGGGGGTGAGTTGAATATGATTGGATGAT
>NW_025393245.1:0-2904 GCF_016433145.1 Gracilinanus agilis
AATTCAGTAAACATTAAGTGCCTACAGCATATAAGGCACTGGGCTATTTAAACATAAATCTTAACTCTGCTATTTATTAGACATGTGAACTTAGGCAAGTAGTTTTCTTCTGGGTCTATTTCCTCCTCTGTAAAATTAGTCCCTTAGAGTTGATGTCACCTGTTCCCACTAAATCTTCTATGTATGTATGTCAGAGACAGACAGACAAACACTGAGTGTTAACCTGTACCCTTTTACCAGATGAAGGAACTCTCATTACTTGGGCACAGAGATTCCCCATGATACATTCTTATGATCAAAACAATTTTCTGCCTTTCTTTCCCTCACTCCCATCCCACAGGAAAAGGACCTGATCCCAAAATTGTTCCAGACGCTGGCCCCTCGCTTCAGCAACCAAAATGGGGGCTACACAAGGATGTTTCAGATCCCAAACCGTGAAGGCACTGACCGGGCCAAGATGGCAGTGATCGAATACAAGGGGAACCCCCTCCCTCCGCTGATTCTGCCACATCGGGACAACAATCGCACACTCCTCAATCAATTAATTTTGGGCCTTCGAAAGGACGTGGAACAGAGACCCCTAAGTTCTACTGGATAAAGCCCATGAGAATGTAGTTCAAAGCAACACATCCCAGAAGTCTGAGTTCTTGTTGGGTATTCTGGCCTGGTACTTTGTGAGGGCAGAAAGCTTATATTGCCTTCCTCTCTCTGGATTTCCTGGAACTTCACAGTTATTGTCTTCCCTTGTTACTAGGAAATATCAGTCCACACTATGTGAGCACAGGAATAGAGATAAATATGTATATGTGGGGCAAACCAATGTCCCTGGAGCCATCTTTTTCTGGGCCTTGAGGAAGGAAGGTAAAAAAACACAGGCTGATAGGCTTCATTTTGTACAATAGATGGTTTCTATTCAGTTTTGTGTTATTTGAGTGCCGTTTTTATCCATTTCTCTCCTTGGCCTCTACAGTGAGACTGTTCTCTCTGGAAGGCCTGCCTCTAGGCTGAACTCTAGTGAGTCTTTTCCCTAAGCCAGAAGCTTCAGAACACATTATAGCTATCCTTCTGTATTCAGGCAGGGGCATACACAACTTCTACCCCAACCATCTCTAGTACCCTTGAGTAGGCTAAGCATATTCTCTGTACCCTCTTTTCTCCCTAACTTATACACTTTAGCTTTGGATTATTGTTAGACTGTAAGATTTTGAAGGCTTTGCAGGATTGGGATGAAGAAGATGCATACAAAGCTGAGGAGGACCTTCCCAGTGTCCTTTAACATACTCATAGGCTAACCTATGTAGATAGATGTGATGAGGGGGAATCCCAAAACCAGCTTCAGTAAGGTCAGCCTAGGGTGGGAATCAGGATGTAAATCCTGCTGAGAATTTCCTGGAAATATTTCCCATGTACTCTCAGTCTACTTTCTGGGGAGGGAGGAAATCCGGCACTGCAGAGCAATGAGACTCATTCATATGGGTAGCCTTGCTTTAGGTGCCACAGAACTAAAGGAAATCCGAAGTCAACACCCTTTTCTCCATCCCTAAATAAACGCCCCAGAACTATCACAAGATTAGCACACATATAAAATTTAAATATACACAAGGAATTACTTTTTGGAAACTTAAGTAGGAATAGAATCCCCTGACTATGGTTACTCCCTTGGGGATAGGAAGAAGGGTGATGACCTGGCAACTAAATTCTCTATCCTGGTTACTTTGGGATAATGGGAAATGATAGTCTTGAGTGCTTTTAGAAATAATGTTTTAAGGGAATCCTGACCTCATTCTGTAGTAAAATGATGAGGAAATATTGGCTCTAGCTATTCATTTGGATGGCATTTCAAAATCAGTAACCCTAAGAGAGAATTTGTGAAGTCTTGGCTTAGATCTCAAGAACAGAGATTGGGGTGCTGGTCAATCCTGAACTTTGTCACTTGCTGATATAGTAATGAAAGACTCCTAGCAATAGGTTTTATCTGAGACAATGTTGAGGCCATCTAGGCCTCTAGGGGAATCAAGATCTACACATATCTGGGTAAAGTTAAAAATTCTATCCCTGGTTACCTTATGGGAAAATAATGGGGAACCTTTTCTTTGGTCTTAGTGATGTAAACTTGCCCTGGTTGTTTTTGCATGTGATGATGAGGAATCCAGGCCTGTTATGATGATAATAACAGATAGTTTGGAGAAGCAAATAAATGTGTCAGGGCCAAATAGAGCTTTAAGTTAAGAGCCAGAGATTGACAGGCTACAGTGAGGAAAGGAGGGGGTAAAACACTCCTGATTCTCAAACCCCTCCCCCTCTAACCGCTTCTGCTTCAGTTGGTAATGAAGACAGGAATAAGATTCCTCTGGTAAGTTTCAGTTATGGCTGAAACCCCAACTGATGTTCCTTTCTTAAATTTATATTCCTCCCAGGTCAGTATGATGAGTATATAGAAATTATTTATCTAACTATTGAGGACAGAGGAGATCTTAAACTGGCAGCCAACAGGATTCAACCCAAATGTACAGACTGAATTATAAGTATCTTCCCAAATAATTATCAGGCACAGATTTCAAGGTAAAAAGTTATATTAGGAATTAACAAGGAAAATTAGAGAAGTTAATGAAGGTTTTAGGATAAAGGAAAGGTGACCCTGAACTGTTAAATTGATGCCCTTTCCCCCTCCTCACTGAAGGGGAGGAAACACTTAACTAAAACTGGCTCTCTTGCTATAGATAAATATCTTACTCTCTAATCACTAAGTAATTATATAATTAAATTAATGAAGAATAGTAATAACAAATAGGCTAACCCTATGAGTAGAAATCACTAGCTTATGCTACAATGGCCACCTCAGGAGAAACCCCAAGTCAGGAGAAACAAGCAGAGTGTCTGCTCACATCCACTCCCACCAATTAA
>NW_025393246.1:0-3389 GCF_016433145.1 Gracilinanus agilis
TCACCTCTTTCTAATGGTAAAAATGGCAACATTAGAATTGAAAAGATTTAAAACTGCTTAGCATATGGCAATCATTATATAAATGTTCCCTGTTTTTTTGATTTCTTTAGTGTGATACAATTACTTCATACTGAATAACTTCCTATAATGCAGGAAACCATCAAAGCCAATGACATTTAGCACAGCTTGTCACCACCTCTGACTAACCCGCAAAGCAGGTTGTCAGGAGGATGGAAATTTCTCCCTCAGTTTCCCCTATGTGACTCTTTTCTCAGTAGCATTCACTTGTATTGAAACTTTTGCAATCAGTATCCTTATGCAGCCCCAGGGAGACACAGAAAAACAATACAGGTTCATGGCAAGAACAACCACAGTCACAGACTACTCACTACCCCAAAATAAACCCTTAAACAATCTCCCATAATACAGAAACTTCCCCTAGAATCATCCCTGCAATAAACCAGCAGTTAGTGAGCTAATGCAAGTTTCTAAAGTCCCCAGCAAAAATGTACCTGGCCTGGGTTTGTTCCCAAACTCCCACAGAGGAAGGAAACAGTGAAACCCAAGGAAAACAGGGGAATGATTGGATTCTTGTGTTAGATTTTGACCTAGTTTTGACATCCCCTGGCCCAACCACAACTAAAGTGTCTCCACCTTAGGCTGGATTATTTAAATTCTTTGTGATACAGAAGTCACAAGGTTCACTGGAAATTCCACAGTTACTTTAGGAGCCCCCTGCTCCTTGGTCATTCCCCCTGAGCAGATCTTGACCTTCTCACCTCTTTGGATGATGTTTTCTCTAGACCTCTCAACCTTCTCTGACCCTCTGGATGGACTCCTAATAAATTCACCCCATTGTTTTGTGCCAGTGGCCTGTTGTAGGCATTCTCAGTCTCACCTGATTTGGATTCAGCAGAGGAAATGTATATTTTCTATTGTACTCATCTAGATGTTCTTGTACATAAAGACTCCTATTTTGGACTGAAGGGTTATAAATCCTGTACTCTGGAGCAGGGAAGGATCTCAGATCATGAGGATCTGGGTTTGGGATCCTCTTTAATATAAATTTTTTGGCTCTGATTTTTGCCTCCATTGTTTTATTGCAGATTGGAAAATATATCCTATTCTATTATGGTACCCCAGATAGGAGAATGAGGCATGGACACCAGCTTCCTTTGGCTCCCCTGCTTGTGAGGGTCCCTAGAGGAAGGGCATATCTGGCTTGATTTTTACTGCTTACCCTCTCCAGAGAAAAAGTGTGATGCCATTGAAACATTATTTCCAGAGTTATTAGAGAAGTGCCTATTTGATCAATGAATGCTGCATGTTTTTCCTTTCCAGACCAATACAAGATTACAAAGTACATTTTAGAAGACTTCAAGGGGATACTTTTTAAAAAATAAATCCCTGAGTTCATTTAAAATGTGCTGGTTGAGCCATACCACTGCTGGGTTTGTACCCCAAAGAGATCATAAGGAAAAAGACTTGTAGAAAAATATTTATAGCCGTGCTCTTTGTGGTGGCAAAAAATTGGAAAACGAGAGAGTGTGCCCTTTAATTGGGGAATGGCTGAAGACATTGTGGTATGTGTTGGTGATGGAATACTGTTGTGCTCAAAGGAATGATGAACTGGTGGAATTCCGTGTGAACTGGAAAGACCTCCAGGAACTGATACAGAGTGAAAGGAGCAGGACCAGGAGAACATTGTACACAGAGACAGATACATTGTAGCACAAAGTGAATGTAACTGACTTCTCTACTAGCAGCATGCAATGATCCAGGACAATTCTGAGACTTATGAGAAAGAACTGTGGGAGCAGAAACAGAGAAGAAAAACAATTGCTTAATCACATGGTTCAATGGGGATAGGATTGGGGACGTAGACTAAATGATCATCCTAGTGCAAATATCAATAATATAGAAATAGGTCCTGATCAATGACACATGATAAACCCAGTGCAATTGCACATTGTCTATGGAAGGGGAGGGAAAGAATATGGAAAAATATTCCAAATTAATTAATTAAATAAAAAATTCCCCCAAAATTGTGCTGGTTGCTGGAGAGGACAGTGTTTCTTTAAGTAGCTATTCTAAAGGTCAGGCTCCAACCTCAAAGCCTCAGCATATCTGCCTCTTGAAATACACTGATAAGAGGGGGCAGCGAGGTAACACAGTGTAGAGAGTGCCAGGCCTGCAGTGAGGAGGACCTGGGTTCAATTGTGCCCCTGGGCACTTGCTAGCTGTGTGACCCTGTGGAAGTCACTTCTCCCAGCTGCCTACCCTTACCACCTTTCTGCCTTGAAATCAATACTAAATATTTCTGAGACAGAAGGTAAAGGTTAAAAGAAAAAAGGAAATACACTGGCAAGTTTGGGCTAGGAAAAGAAAATCAAGTGATGTGAACTTTTAGGTGATTTGAACATATAAAAGAATTTGTGGAGTAGACCAAGAAGGGCCACCATGACTTACTGCTTGTTTGTTTTCAACAGGAGCTAAGCACAAACAGCAAATACTTTGAAAGCTGAGGTATTTATGAATAAAGAATTAATTTGTTGGAAATTTTGATCTGAAACCCCAAACGATGAAATGGCCTCATTTGCAATCAGACGTGTTCTCTTCCTAGGGAATCAGGTCTGCCCAAACTCAATACAAAACATCTTTGATGCTGAAGAAGACAGAGCAAGTCAAAGTCTCTACACTATGTGCTCCTAACTTGACACTCTTCCAGGCCCAGGGGAATCCCCACCCCCACCGCAATGGAAGCTTGGATTTGTGAGTGGGCTCTTTTTTATTACACAGGAAACATTTAATTAGCAAAAGACAAAACCAAGAATAATCCTTCCATTATAGTTACCAAATAGAATTAGAATGAAAAAATAGTCATACTTGTTATGGAGCCCATGTAGAAATTAGAGCCAGGCTCTCCTGACAATCTGTGCAGTGCCCATGGGGGTGAGTAAGCACTTATTTATAGAAAGCTAGTAGGGAAACGCATGAATGAGGAAAACCCATGTTCTTGAGGCAACTCACTGCAGGGTATTCAGGCCTTGATACCTTTGCCTCTTCAGGAATAACTGCACCCCATGAAGGCAATTCTCTGGGAATAACTCCCCTCTTCATTTTCCTCCTTAGCACATCTATCCCTCTTCTTCTAAAGACCTACCCAAGCTCTTTTAACTTAGAATGGCTCTTTTAAAATATTTATTAAAACCCTTATGTTCTATCTTGGAATCAATACTGTGTATTGGTTCCAAGGTATAAGAGTGGTAAGGACTAGGCAATGGGGATTAAATGACTTGCCCAGGGTTACACAGCTGGGAAGTATCTGAGGCCAGATTTGAACTTAAGGACCTCCTGTCTTTAGGCCTGGCTTTCAATCCACTGAGCCA
>NW_025393247.1:0-5253 GCF_016433145.1 Gracilinanus agilis
GGGATGCTTACAATCTTGAGCACATGATTTTCGACATGATGTACCACTAACCCCCATTCAGTTGATCATAACCCATGATTCATCAGGTAGTCTTCAGCTGGGTACCAAGGAAGATACATTTGCATAGACTGAAGTCTGCCTCCAGAGTAGATAATCCTCTACTCAAGGTCTTTCCCTAGTCAGGACAAAAACTGTCTTGAACCTGCTTTAAACTTACTTTAAACTGTGGTTCTTTACCCCCTGAAAATATTGGGGTGCAAATCAGGGGATTAATACCTTAGCGAGAAAAAACACACTACTTATCCCATTTCATCCCTCCTCTTTTCTCTTAATTGGTTGTGGTCTTTCTCATTTGCCTCAGCTACCCTGTCTACAATAACAATGAATAACACTGATTACAAGTGAGGCTTCCTTGCACTTCATCTTCAGAATGATCTTCTGATTGTCATGGATGGATCTTCTCAGCAAAGTTGCTCTCTCTGCTCCAGGTTGCTTGCAGTAATCCTGGAGGCTCCTGCTGAAAAGATTTTGTAAGACTTATTAAAATAACACATCAATAACAAGGCTTTTGCAAATGAACTTCTCTACCTCTGGTTTCATAAGAGCTACAGAAATTCTTTGTCCCTCAACCTAAGGCTAGGATTCAAACTCTAATCATAGTCGATTAAAACTGGAGGACCCCTTTTCTAATTGTTTCTACAGGGCCTTGATTAACAACACTTCACTTAGCTAAAATTATCCCTTGACAAAAGTTAACCTTCAATTCTTCATCTACTTGTTTGTTTGGGAAATGGAAAGTTTCATATTACAATTTGTTTTCATTGCTGATCATGGGAATTTGTCATAAAAGGAAAAGGCAGGGGGAAAGATCATAACTGTCCTCACTGGTTCCTTAAGAGGACACATCGTGTGTGGCTTAAACCTGACACAGGCCAGAGCCATCACAGGCTCATGCCATAAATGTTTCACTCAGGGACCATCAGAATCCAGTGTGCCTTATCAAGTCAGAAAGATCTTACCTTACTTTCAGACTGAGACCATCCTCTTGACTTTCTATGAGGACTTTCACTTATCCTCTGAGTATCTCCTAATTCTTCTCTTGAATGACAGATCAATCATCAGACAGTCATACTTGAATTCCAAGCGCACAACAATATCAGTAGACATCCCAGGAACCTTTTACCTTAATTGTTATATCTTACCCATTACAGCTCAGAGAAAATTCACTTTCTCAATGGTCTAATTCCATTACCCTGAATTCCATAATCCAAACAAGCTTCTTCACTTCATCTTACTTTTTTCTAATGGCTTCTCAAAGCCTTACAAGTTTACAAAGAACATGTTCTCCTTAACCACAGTAAATGCCAATTCTGTGTATTTTTTATTCTTCATTTATCCAATTATTTTTAGTCCTGAAAAAAACTGAAAATATTTTATCTTCACTTAGTAACATTAATCCACTTCTCTAAAAATATTCAGGGCCATAATGCTTGTTCATCCTTCTTGATAGTGGAAGGGAATGAGATTGTTATTTGCTTAAACTTACCAGTTTCCAAACTTTTTTCCCTTCAAAGCCTTTCCTTAACACTGAACAAATTTCTCTACTTGCTTTCTGATATCTCACATGTGCTACATGCATGGACTTTCACATATTACATTTTTCTGAACAGAATTCACTAAGACTCCCAATACTCTAACTAAAGTTCCTTAATTCCTTGTTCCTTTCTAATGCTAATTCCACAAAACTCCTCACCCTCTGCAAGTTGCTTTTCCCATCAGGACTCAAATCATGATAACATTCACCAGATATTGTTACCTGCAATTAGTGACTCAGAAGAGCCCAGATTATCAAACTTACTAACAATTGCATCATTTACATACCAAATATGCATAAAATATCTTAGCACAATAATTCCTCCCATTCATTTCAAACATTAATTTGGTTCATAGTATAAATACCTAAGTCATTTGTGATTCAACAAAATCACATTCTAACAAGTTACATTTAAATCCATATTGACATTCAATAATGAAGTCATTCTTGCCCAAAGCACATATTTTGGTAACAATCCACATAGAACATGGTATTTAACAATATTCCAAACTCTTGATACATGCTCCATTTCCTATTTACAAATTAAAACTTTTTCTTCAGTGCTCCTAACATTTTCACTTGTGAGCATTTAAAGCTCAGATTATACAAAATCTTAGTGTTTCATCACATCTTCTTGTAAAAAACTGGCACTGAATTCTCATACACTTCATAAAACTCCAGCCAGCAGTTCCTAATTGTTTGCTTGCCATCTATTTCTTAAAGCAAAACTCTATCTGCCCATCAGGCTGCTTACTTACTACAGGGACATCGATCAATCCCCAGTTTATATCATTTAACTATTGTTCCCTTTAAACCTCAGTGAGAACAGACAATTCTCAACATTGAATCACCTTTACATTCATTTCACTCGATTCTATGAGCACATTTCAGAATCACTTGTGATTTTCCAAAACTACATTATATCGACCTTGAAATGAACCCTTTTTCAAAATCCAATACAGATCCAATATCACTTTCTGTCCTTTCACTTTCCCCTTCTGTGGCCAGCAGAGAAGAAAGGAGCAAGCATCTGACAGATCTTTTTTCCAGCCACTGTCTTCTAAAAGACAGAGGACAAAATCCCTTGTCACTTAGTTAAACTCTCTTTGAGTTCAAGAAAATCAAAACGCACACTGAAGTGCCTCCTTCTTGAGTCTCTTAAGTCATCCTCCTGTCTTTCAATTCCCTCATGTTCAAGAATAATGGGGGAGAGAGAGACAGTTATCTCATCCATCACATAGCAGCTTCTTTCCAACCTCCCTTACTGCGCATACATGACACCACAGTTACCAAAACAGGCAACAAACAGTTAACATAAACTTTGAAACATATTTCCTCAGTGTTCCCAGGAAAGGAAGTTCTACGGCCTCATTCAGCAATTTTCACAGTTGGGTCTTCAGGCTTCAGCACCATAGTCACATCTGACTCCAACAGTTCTTTCTTTGGAGGTGGCTAGCATTCCCTGTCCTAACTCTTTCAGGATAGTCCCAGATCAATGAATTGCTGACAGTAACCAAGTTTTCACACTTGATGCCCCTAGGATATTGCTGTTACTGTGTACAATGCACTTACTCCCAGGTCTGCTTATTTTGCTCTGCATCAGTTCATGCCGATCTTTGCAGCTTTTTTTGAAATCATCTTGTTTGTCATTTGTTAGAGCACAATAGTATTCCATCGCCAACAGGTAGCATAATTTGTTCAGCCATTTCCCAACTGATGGAAATGCTCAGTTTCCCATTCTGTACCATGACAAAAAGAGCAGCTGGAAATATTTTTGTACAAGTAGGTCCTTTCCCTTTTTAAAATGATGTCTTTGGACGAAAGGTGCTGGGTTCAAATCCGGCCTCGGACACTTCCCAGCTGTGTGACCCTGGGCAAGTCACTTGGCCCCCATTGCCCACCCTTACCAATCTTCCACCTATGAACCAATAAACAGAAGTTAAGGGTAAAAAAAAATACTTATTTAAAAAAAATGATGTCTTTGACATTTACACCCAGTAGTAGTACTACAGCATCAAAGAGTATATACAGTTTTATATCCCGTTGGGTATAGTTCCAAATTGCGCTCCAGAATGTTTGGATCAGTTCACAACTCCAGCAGCACTGTACTGATGTCTCAAATTTGCCACATCTCCAACATTGATCACTTTTCTTTCCTGTCTTAGTGGCTAATCTCATAGGTGGGAGATGGTACCTCATCAGTCTTTTCATTTGCAGTTCTCCTATCAAAAGGGATTTAGGACAGTTTTTCATAGGATTGTTGAGAGCTCTGATTTCTTCTTGTTCATCTCCTTTGACCATTTGTCAATTGGAGAATGGCTTGCATTCTCATGAATTTGACTTAGTTCTGTAGAGATTCAAGAAATGTGTTACCAAATTTTCCCCCAGTTTTTTCTTTCTCTTCCAATCTTGCTTCTATTGTTTTGTTTGTACAAATTTTGTTTAATTATATATCAACATTATGCATTTTACATCTTGAAATGCTGTCTAACTCTTGTTGGGTCACAAATTCTTTCCTTCACCATAGATTTGCCATGAAATATATTCTGTGTTCTCTTAATTTACTTATTTTATCATTTTTTGTATCTAAATAACATATTCATTTTGACCTTATCTTGGTATATAGAGTGCCTTATCTTGGTATATAGAGTGTTAGCTTTTTTTCATACCCAGTTTCTGACATACTCTTTCCTAATTTTCCCAACAATTTTCGTTAAATAATGAGTTCTTATTCCAAGAGATGGGGACTTTGTGTTTATCAAAGACTACGTTGCTAATGTGTATATAAGCTTTATAGGACAATTTTAGATAGTACTACTAGACCATCTTCCCTCACCTTTCCTTTCATGAATTCCCTTGGTATTTTTGACCTTTTCTTCTTCCAGAAGGATTTTGTTACTTTTTCTAGCTCTATAAAATAATAACTTGGTAATTTGATTGGTATGACACTGAATAAGTAAATCAATTTAGGTAGAACTGTGATTTTTCTTATATGAATTGGACCTACCCATGAACAAAGAATATTTTTCTAGTCAGTTTTTTTTTTCAATCTGGCTAATGTGCAGGTGAAAAATTTGCCACAACTGAGCTTAATTCCAAGCATCCTTTAAAGTGATGTCGTTAAAAGGATGCTGGGAATATAGCTCAGGTGTGGCAAATTTTCCACCTCCACACTTTTTTCATGTGAAAAGTGTTTTGTAATTGTGTTCCTATAAATCCTGTGTTCGTTTTCACAAATAGATTCTTAGTTATTTTATATTGTCTAGTGTGATTGAAATGGAACTTCTCTTTATATTTCTTGATGATGGAATTTTGTGTGAACATATAAAAATACCGATGATTTATATAGATACATTTTATATCCTGGAATTTTATTAAAGTTATTCTTTCCAATAATTTTCAGTTCATTCTTCAGGGTTTTCCAAGTATACCATCATATCATCTACATAGAGTGATAGTTTATTTTCCTCATTGCCTACCTTAATTCTTTCATTTTCTTTTTCTTATTGCTAAATATAGCATTACTAATTCAATATTTTTTAAAAGAGTAGTGATAATGGGAATCTAGGCTTCACTCCTCTTCTTATTGGGAAGGCTTCTAACTTATCTCCACTGTAGATGGTACTTGCTGATGGTTTTAGATAGATACTACTTGACAA
>NW_025393248.1:0-7707 GCF_016433145.1 Gracilinanus agilis
AATTGAAAACCTCATGATACAGAGCATGGGAGCAAGTACACACCCCTGCTTTACTCCATTGATGCCAGGGAAAGTGCAAGATCATAGTCCAATTATCCAGAACCATGCAAGTATGCTGTCATGGAATTGGCATAGGATACTGGTAAATTTCTCTGGGAAGCCACATTTTGCTATGATTTTCATATGCCCTTATGACTAACAGTATCAAAAACCTTGGTTAAAACAACAAGCATGATACACAGACCCTTGTTCTGTTCCTGGCATTTCTCCTAAAGTCATAGGGTAGCAAATGCCATATTGATAGTTCCTTGGCCCTTTGTAAGCTACAATGACGAGGAGAGAGAACCACTTACCCCACCCACAATCCACCCCCCACCCTTGCTCTTATTATTATAGGACAATCTATTTCCTTTTTGTTTATAGAGATGGACAATAGAACCATCCCTGATCTTTTGGAGGATGACCTCCTCTTGTCATCTAACCTGGAAGATTTCAGTAATGTGAGTAGTGAACACTCTACTTTGAAAATTTCTGCTAAAATGGAATCAGAAGAAGCCACTTTACTGCATGAGAGGAGTCTATTGGCATTAAAAACTTATTCTTCAGTTAGAAGTTCAGCTAGAGTGGGATTGTCTTCAGCCTGGCTGATGGTTGATAGCATTGGTTGAGAATGCTAAAGAGGTGTTCAGCCTGTCCTTTCAGGATCCTTTCCATTTGACTGATCAGTATGGTTCTATCAGGGCTGAATGGTTGAGATGCATAGGCCTTAATTTCATAATTAGCCTTCAGAGCATTATATAAGTGCTTTAAGTTGTTACTGTCAGTGTAAAACTGAATTTCATTTGCCTTCTTACAGAGCCAAGAATCCTGTATCTCTCTATGCTTCACTTACACTTTACTTTTGTTGGAGTTAAATGCTGCCTTCTTAGAGATGAATACCTACTAGTAAACACTGTTGAGTTCTCATTTTCCATTTAATAGCTTCTGAATTTCTCCATCATTTTCATCAAACCAATTCTAATGTTTGAGTGTTTTGACCCAGATGAGTAAATGCAGTATTGTACACCAAATCCTTTAAAGCTGCCCACTCCTTTTCTGTTCCCCTATTGCCAACCATGTGTTGGCTCAATTTTCCCTCCAAGTCAGCAACAAATTGTTCAGGCACAATGAAGAGAAACTCTCTAGCCTGTTGAAAATACATCTTCTTGTAGACATCTTGCTTTGGGGTCCCAGTTTTTGTTGAATGGGAATGTTAATTGGAGAAGATGAATCTATGATTGATCTAGTACTGTGGACCACATATTGCATTCCACAGTCTCACATCCTGTCTCTTCTTACAATGACCTAATGTATTAAATGCCAACTTTTGCTTTGAGGGTGCATCCACTAATTTTATTGTATTTAGGTAAATGGAAGTGTGATAATTAGATTAAGTCTGCACTGCCCATCTTCAGATTTAATCACCAAAGGTGAGAGCACCTTCAATTCAGGGAGGTCCTAACCCACTTGTGCTAGAGTGAGTAAAAAATCAGAATCTACTTGACTGCCCCCTAGGAGTTCTATGAGAAGCCTCTATTGTGACTGGATACACAAAATAGGGGAAGGCACAGGAAGTGACACATAAGTGACCCCTTTAAAAAGAGGGAGTTGAGTGAGTGAGAGGTCTTCTGTTGAAGAAGGTCTTCTAGTTTTCCTGGTTTAGTTTTCCTGGTTTATGGAGGAGTGCTGGCTGGAATGCTGAGACCTTGGTGAGACTACCTTCAATATCTTCTTTAGAAGTCCATGTGGTAATTTTAAAGACTGAATCTTCCTGAACTTCTCTTAAGGAATTTCTTTAAATAGACTCTGTAAGCTTCATTCACCTCTGGGCCTCTGGCCCTCTGACTCTCGACTGAGGGTTAATTAGATCTATCTGGATTAATTAGAGGTTCATAGTAAATTACCTACTGTGTTAGATTCTTATTTCCTTATTTCCTCTCTCTCTTCTGAATTGTAAATAAACTTCCATAAAGTCAATTTTGACTTGAGATTATTCTTAATTGAGGTTTGATAATTGTTCAATCCTCTGGCAACCATTTTTTAATATATTAAACCCCAAACACCCTTTTCCCCCCTTATAGAAGACAATGGTGGTGATAAGAAAGTCATGTGATGTGTAAGTCTTCAGTAGTAAGTGACATTGCTGTTGTTTTATCTGACTCCATTCTGTAAGGATGGGATTTGTGCAAGGGGGATGGGACATAATGAGCCAGAGAAGGAGTTACTGACAGTTGCTGACAGTTGGAGACCAGAGAGGATTCTGGGAATCTCTCTGAGGAGGAAGGAGAGGTCTTCAGGCAGAGGATTGGGAGGAGAAAGGAAAAGGATGTCCCAGCTCAGATCCAGTCCTGAGGGCTTCCTGAGGATCTTTCTTTGGAAATTGAAACCCTGATTCCCTGATCAAAGCCATTCCATCTCATCAAACTGTTAGGAATAAAATTGATATAGTTGGATATTAATGGTTTATTGTAATTCATATTGGTAATTAAGCCACGTGCTTGCTAAGATCTAATTCAAAATCCTGTGCCATTACCTCTGCCCACCTGGATGCTTCATAGGAAAGAGAGCATGTCAATAAAGTTCTGAGACTTTACACCTTTGTCCATGTAATCACACTTCCTGCCCACCTGTATTACACAAGAAGAATCATGGGAAATGTAGTTTTCAAGTCCTTTAAATGTCCTTGAGAAGTTTTTATCGCTGACCTGAATATTAAGACTCAATGAACCCCAAAGAATCCCAAATTTCCAATATCACATCATCCATCAAGACTTCAGCCATTGAGTAAATTAAGTTTTTGGACTCCATTTAGGGAGCTATCTCTTGGTTCCATATTGCTCTTCAGAATGATTATATTAGTTTATGGTTCCACCAACAGTGTATTAGCATTTAGATATTTTAAATATTTCCATCATCACCTTCCTGGTTATAAATGTATTCAATTCAATCTTATTAAAACTCTTAAGTTTTCACTTTACATTTTTTTAAAAAAACCTTACCTTCTGCCTTAGAATCAATACTGTGTGTTGGTTCCAAGGCAGAAGAATAGTAAGAGTTTGGCAATGGGAATAAAATGACTTGTCCAGGGTCAGACAGACAAGAAATGTCTGAGACCACATTTAAACCCAAGACCGCTCATCTGTAGGGTTGGCTCTCAATTCACTGAGCCACAACTGCTCCCAAATTGAAACATTCCCTGCACTCAAGGATCTTGTCCTCATTGTTGTTGTTGTTTTTTAAATTTAAATTCTTACTTTCTGTCCTAGTAACACTCTAAGACAAAGTACAAGTTCTAAGCAAGTGTCCAAGGTCAGATTTGGACCCAGGTCCTCCTGGCTCTCGGTCAGGGACTCTTATCCCCTGAGTCACCTAATTGCTCCCACTTTTTAATACTTCTTTTGAGTGTCTAATTTGCTCATTGAATTTTCTTTTAGTTCTGGTTTTTTTGTTTGGGAAAGTCTGGTAGTTCTTATTGATTTTTACCCCAGAAAGATTATGCTCAGTTTTTCTGGGTATGTAATTCTCTGTTGTAGTTCTATATCCTTTGCCTTTTGGAATATCCTATTCCATTCCCCCCTGGGTTTTTAGTGCAAAAGCAGTTAGGTCTTGTGTAATCCTGACTCTAATTCAATGATATTCAAGCTGCTCTTTTCTGGCTGCTTGTAAAACTTTTACCTTGGCATGGAAATTCTGGAATTTAGGTATAATAATGCAGGGATATTTTATTTTGTGTTCTTTTTTAGGAGGTGATAGGTGAATTTCAATTTCTATTTTCCCCTCTTATACAAAGACATCAGTTTTCCCTGTGGATTTCTTGTAATGTATTGTCCAGGCTTTTTTCAATTGTGGCTTTCAGGTATTCCAATGATTTTCAGAGTATCTCTTCTGGATCCATTTCCCAGGTCAGTTGTTTTTCCAGTCAGGTATATCAAAAAATTTTTTTTCATTCTTTTGACTTTGTCTGATTGTTTCTTGATGTCTTGTGAATTCATTAGTTTCTATTGGCTAAATTCTAATTTTTAAGTATTATTTTTTCATTGAATTTTTATATTTCCTTTTCCATTTGGACAATCTTACTCTTTGAGGAGTTGTTTTCTTCATTTTTTGCCTCCATTTCCATTTTATCCTATTCTATTTTCCTTAGAGAATTGTTTTCTTCAGTGTGTTTTTGTGCTTCCATTTTCTTTTAGCCTATTGTAGTTTCTGGGGAGTTGAATTCTTTGGCAAATTTTCTCCCCCTTTCCCACACCCTCCTCAGGTATTGAGTCTTTTTGTGAATTCTCTTATTATTGGATTTTTTAAAAACTTCTTTTCAGGTTCTTCCAGGGGTACTTTTGAGGCCTAATATCCATTCACATATTTCTTTGAGGCTTCACATGTTTTCCTTTTGATATTTTTGTCCTCTTTTGAGTTCATATTTTGATCTTCCTTGTCACTGAAGCAACTTTCTAAGATCAGGTTTTATTCTTTGTCTTTTGTTCATTTTTCTAGTTATTTTTCTCCCCCATTAACTTACCTATCTGTTGAAATTCTACTCTGCTTCTGTGAAAGAGGGAGCACTGTTCTAAACTTGCAGAGTAGTCTTCTCTAGTACTTGGGATAGGCCTGACTGCCTTAGGTTCCCACAGTCTGTCCATCAAGGTGGTGGCCCTGCTGGCTTGCTTTGGGGAGGCTTGCACCTGTTTTATTTTATTATTATTAATATTAATAATAATAATAGCTATGACAATAGCAACAACAACAACAACAACAACAAAATCTAGGTTTTTAACTCAATAATTTCTACATTGTATTTACATATGTTTGGTAGTAGTTATCCACAACAGAGTCTCAGAGAAGTGATAGTTCTCTCTTCACACATCACAATCCTATTAAAACTTTGAGAATTTAAGAATAGACTTTCAATGCCCATATTTCTCATATCAAAATATCTTTATACTCTTAGATCTTTTCCCCTTATCTCTTTGGGATACAGACTCAGTAACCCTATTGCTGGGTCAAAGGGTAGGCATAGTTTTATGGCCCTTTAAAAGTATGGTTCCTTATTGCTAACCAGAATGGATGTATCAGTTGACAGCTCCAACAAAAGTCCTTAATGAAGACATATCACACATACATATAAAACTCACAAAGGAAAAAAAAGTGGAAGATGCTATGCTTTCATTTTCAATCAGACTCCCACAGTTCCTTCCTTGGTTGTGGATAACATTTTAATCATGAGCACCTTGGAGACTTGCTTTGCTGATAATAGTATACCTCTTCACAGTTGAGCATCATTCAATATTTCTGTTATTCTGTATAATGTTCTCCTGTTTCTCCTCACTTCTCTTTGCACTAGTTCATATAAACCTTTTCAGGTTTTTCTGAATTCGTCCTGTTCTTCATTTCTTTTGGTACAATAGTATTCCATTACAATCACATAACAAAACTTGTTCAGTAATTCCCCTATTGATGGAAAGCCCCTTGTTTCCAACTCTGTGCCACTACAAACTATTTGTATACAGGTAGGTCTTTTCCCCTTATCTCTGATCACTTTGGGACATAGACTTAGGAATGGTATTGCTGAATCAAAGGCTATGCATAGTTCCATATTGCTCTCCATAATGATTATATCAGTTCATGGTTCCACCAACAATGTATTAGCATCCCAATTTTCTCACAACATTTATAGTTTTCCTTTTTGGTCATGTTAGCCAATCTGATAGGTGTGAGGTTATTTTAATTTGCATTTGTCTAGTCAATAGTAATTTAAGGAATTTTCTTATGATTATAGTTAGTTTTAATTTCTTCTGAGAACTGTTTGTTCATATCCTATGATCATTTTATCAATGAAGGAATACTTATTGTTCTTATAAGTTTGAGTCAATTCTTCATATTTGAGAAATAAAGCTTCTATTGGAGACATTTTCTATAAAATTCTCCCAGTCCCCCATTTTTGTTTCCTTTACAATCTTGTTTACATTGGTTTTATTTGAACAAAACCTTTTAAATTTAATGTAATCAAAATTACCCATTTCATTTTTTGGAATGTTCTCTATGTCTTCTTTGTTCATAAATTCTTCCATCATCCACAGTTCAGATAGGTAAAGTTTCCCATGTCCTCTAATTTTGTTATGATGTTATCATTTATTTCTAGATCAAATATGTATTTTGATTTTATCTTGGTGAGTTGTTGGTCTTAGGACTAGTTTCTGCCATATTCTTTTCCAGTTTTCCTGGACATTTTTGTCCAATAGTGAGTTCTTCCACCCAAAGCTTGTATCTTTGGGTTTACTGAACCATTCCTGCCTTCATAGTATAAGCATAAAACTGATCTGGTCATGGTGTATAATCCTTGTGATATAATATTGTAAACTCCTTGGTAGCATTTTATTTAAAAATTTTGAATCAGTGTTCATTTGGGAAATTGGTCTATGACTTTCTTTCTCTGTTTTATTTCTTCCTGATTTAGGTATCAGTGCCATATTTGTGTCATAAAAGGAATTTGAAAGGATTCTTCCCATATTTTCCCAAATAGTTTATGTAGTATTGTAATTAATTTTGTCTGAATATTTGCTAGAATTATTCTGGCCCTGGGAATTTTTTTCTCAGGGAATTCTTTGAAGGTTTGTTCCATTTCTTTTACTGTAATAGGTTTGTTTTAAGTATTCTATTTTCTCTACTGTTAATCTAGGTAGTTTATATTTTTAAAAATATTAATTAATCTTACTTAAATAGTGAAATTTATCAGCATATAGTTGGGCAAAATAACTCTAAATAATTACTTTAATTTCTTCTTCATTTATTGTGATTTCACCTTTTTCATTTTTTGATATTGGCATTTTGGTTTTCTTTTTTTTAAATTAAGTTAACCAACAGTTTATCTGTTTTATTTATTTTTAATTTTTTAAAAATAAAACTAGCTCCTTGTCTTATTTATTAGTTTAAAGGTTTTATCATTTTCAATTTTGTTAATCTCTCCCTTGATTTTTAGGATTTCCAATTTGGTGTTTAAATGAGTTTTTTAATTTTTCTAGTTTTTTTAGTTGTATGCCAAGTTCATTGATCTGCCCTTTTACAATTTTATTGATTTTAACATTTAGAGTTGGAAAATTTCCCCTATGTGTAGCTTTGGCTGAATTCCATAAATTTCAATATGTTGTCTCTTTATTGTCATTTTCTTTAATGAAATTGTTAATAGTATCTTTTATTTGTTCTTTGACTCATTCATTCTTTAGGTTAAGATTATTTAATTTCCAATTAATTTTTAGTCTTTCTTTTTGCTGCCTTTTGTTAAGCATAATATTCATTGCACTGTGGTTTGAAAAGTATGTATTTAATATTTCTGCTTTTCTACATATGCTTGTAAGATTTTTATGTCCAAGGATATGATCAAGTTTTGTGAAGGTGCCATGTACTACTGAGAAAATGCATGTTCCTTTCTATTTCCATCCAGAAGCCCATCATATAAAACTTTTCTAAAGTTCTACTTTTCTCCTTAACTTCTTTTTTGTTTATTTTTTGGCTACTTCTGAGAAGGGAAGTTTGACGTTCCCCACTAGTAACATTTTACTATCTATTTCCTCCTGCAACTCATGTAAATTCTTCTTTAGGAATTTGTATTTTATGCTACGTGTTGCATATATGTTTAATATTGATATTGTTGTTGGTGATGCCTTTTATCAAGAT
>NW_025393249.1:0-4665 GCF_016433145.1 Gracilinanus agilis
CAGAGACTGACTTGGGGAGAGAGAAGGGGACCCATATGAAGTGATGGTGCCAGAGTGACGGAAGAGCAGACCTGTGGCTATTTCTGAGAACTTAGACCATTGTGGCAGCCTGGGTACCTGGTGAATAGAATTCTGTAGCTGAAATATAAAAAAGAAATAAAATAAAAAAAATAAAAGATCTGAGTTCAAAAATAATTATAATCTTAATCAAATTATTACCAACACTAGTTAACTTACTGCTACCAGCAGGTAAATTATCATTAACATTGGTTAAAGTACTATTTAAACCATTACTAGTATTTAATTCAGATAATTTCACATTAACACCATTCAAATTATCATTAATTTTCATCAAATTATCATTCACATTGATCAAACTATTATTGATTCCATTTAAATTAACACTGATCAACTCATTACCATTATTAATTAAATTCTTATCATCACCAAACAAATCAATATTAACACCAAGTGTACCATTTCCATTATCCACAATTATATCATCATTATCTTTAACACATACAATTTTATCAACATTCACATTAGTACCATTACCTTGATCAATCACTTTTGAACTTCGGGCACACCTTCATAATGAAGCTGTCCCTCTGTTCATGTTACCATTATTAACATTCCCCTGTACAACATGACTAAACTTTGGCCTGGCTCCTGAGGGAATAAAATCCTGCATCATTGCCAAATTCGGAGCTTGTGCACTTTGACAGCATGCATTCTGGCATTGAAACATATTTTGTTGGTCATTTCCATGATTAAAACCTCTATTCCAGTTATTTCCCCTGTATCCATAATTATTATTATACTGAACAAATCCATTGTTATTATTGTTGTATCTCTGCCCATATGATTTCTTTCTGTATCTACAGTCTCTTGCAAAGTGCTCAATATGACCACAGACATAACAAGATTGTTGCCTCTGAATCCTCATGTTTGCATTGCCACTGGTCTTATAACTTTTGGCATTGTTCCTTTTTTCTGCTGCCCTTAATGCTGCCACTGCCTTAATTTCATTTATCTCCTTTTCATTAGCTCAAGAATTTGCCTCCCTTAACTGCTTTCTAAGGCTTTCAATGATGATATCCTTATCATCACTTCCCCTGTTCTTCTGCTGTGCAAACACGTATGTGGCTTTTTGCTTCAACTCATCAAGGCTCAGCAGTTCCCAATCAGGGTAATTATCCATGAAGAACTTCTTTACCTGAGGAACAGAATTTCTAACAAAAATTCTTTTCACATGGTCTATGGTGGTATCTTCTAGTATGTTCATATGTAAATACATTTCAGCTGCCTCAATAATCCTGTCCAGAAATGTTGCTGGAATCTCTAATGCTGTCTGCCTAATTTTTTCAAATTTACCCCAGGAATTTGGACAATGTGCGTGTTTCTCCATTATTTTTATAAGGGACTTTCGTGCCTGCTTTAGCATATGGTATATGGGAACTGAATTGAGGTCCAGTTCCTCCCAGGCTAATGGCCATGGTGTCATTCCCTCTGTGTTCCTGGTCTCCTCTACAAATTTGGCCCTCTCATGGTGTGACAAGATATCACCTAACACATACCAACAATCCTCAAAGACTGGGTCATGTTGTTTCACAAATGCCTTAAAGATCTTCACAAATTTCCCAGAATCGTCATGGAAATTTGGGATCTTTCGCTTCAAATTTTCCACATCCTCAGACCTAAATCTAGTGTGTTGTTTTACATGGAATATGCCATCGTCACGTATGATTGGAAGATCGCAAAGGGGAAAAAGATTAATAGGGTATTCACCCTTACTTTGAGCCTGGTGTTCCAACCCAGCCTTTGATGTTATACTTTTGCCAGAAATACTCATGTTTGCAAATTCAGCCATGTTGCCAGTATGGGGAGTACCAAGGTGTTGACCAGAAAGAGTACCATTTTGTATACACAATTCCAAATTATCCAGTTTTGTCTGTAACAACTTCAACATCTTCTTAGTTTCAGAATCCCTCAAACACCAGGTCACAATTATCTTAACTCAATACAAAATATGAAATAACATCCACCTTAACTTATATACAAAATAACCATTAAGGATCAGAACTGGCATATGAGATAATAAACTAGGATGTTTAAGGTTAAAATTGGTTGTGCAAACTCAGTGTTCATCATTCCTTTAAAATACCTGGGTATAATTTTAAACCACAGGTAAGGAAGAGCCCAGACACCTTTCCATAGAACTAAAAAACATAATCGATCCAGGCTTCAACCAGTACCATTCCCATCATCGCCCAAACTGACCAGCTGTACACACAAAAAAAGTTGTATTATTAGCCACAGTTACTCACTAATAACAATTAAGGACACAATTAATTAAATACAAGTACAATTAAACACAACAACAGAGAACAAAACAAAAAAAAATGAGAAAAATCTCTTTCTCTGGGGCCACTCCAAGCTCAATAGTATTTTTCCTACCCATAGAGATTTTATGAATGACCTGGGGTGGGGGCTGAGAAGCTCTGAGCAGCTCACCACTGGTTGAGAACTTTCAGCTCTCACCCAATGGCTGAGCTCCTCAGAATGTTCAGATCCCCTGAGCTTCCTGTATGATTCTAACTGCCCAACAGTACACTTCCTGTCTGTCTCTCTACCCACCCATCTGGTAGTGCCAACTGTAGAAATGATAATAAATAATGGAGACACCAGGGATGTTATTATAAGTCCAAATGATTGTGGGTTTATACACTGGGTTGTAGGAGAGACTAGACCAGGTTAGGGAGACCAGAACAGCTAAGCTGCTCCTAACTGACAAAGGGACTGTTGACCAACTGGCACCACTGGGCCAGAAACTTTGAACACCAACAGGCAGGTGAAAGGTTTTAATAGGGTTTAATTATATTTAACTTAAATAGAGGTAGGATAGGGATTTCTATACTTAAAACCTAAAGGATAAAACCACAGGGCAAGGGGAGGACTTATTCTACTCTAATCTAAGTGATCTAACAGGCAGGGCCCAAGAAACAGTGCAGTCTCTGGGAAATGATTCAAGCCTGGAACCAGCCAGTCTTGAACAGCACAGCTATGGATCAGAGGGGTGGCTTTGAGGGTTCTCAAAGTTATCCAAAGAGGTTCACAGGATGCCAAAATCCTAGGTGGTCCAAGATACCAATTAGAGTGAGTGAACTTGAGGTGCTGTCCACCAGGTCTCAAACTCCTCCTCTGCTTGGTTCTGCTCTGTAGGCCTTCTCCTCTTGCTGGAAATCACCTCCACTCAGGATCCCAAGGAAATCAGGAAGCAGGGTCTGAGATCTCCCTGGGCTGGCAACAGTTTGCCCACCACTAATGGAGTCTCTCTCTCAGGGCACACACACTTCCTCCTCCTTCATTCCATCATAGAATGCCCCGGGCTTCCTGATAGGTCAACCTTAATACTTAATCAATTAACTAATCTTCCTCACAACATCCTGTAGACACAGAAATATTGTGTGAACCTACTCAAGTCACTGAACCCCTATCTGCCTCACTCTTCTCCTCCACCAAATGGCCATAATAACAATATTTATAACCCAGAGTCATTGTGAGAATCACCAGAGATGATATTTGTAAAGTGATTTCCAAACTTTAAAGGATAATATAAGCAATGATTATTATTGAAACGTTTTATTCATTGTTTTTCTTGTTTCATTGTTGCTTCCTCTTACAGCCATAAGTTTCTCTCATTCATGACTACAAGGTTTGGGTCAAATATGCCACCTGGTGGGCCTGCCTGCCTCCTGTAATGATTAAAATTAAGTCAGGAGAATGACTCAGGGGTAAGAAGATAAGTTTATTGATGATGTCAGGCTGGTAGGTCAGGTCAGCATCCAAACCCACAAAGTGATACGGGGCTCCCGGGTTCTCTCACACACAACACCCTCCTGAGTTGGTCCCACAGCTTAATAAACAGATTCTGAGGAGCTCATTATTCAGCTTCTCCTTTGACCATCCCAAGACAGCTTTAATTGGTGAGAGCTAATGAAGAGGAGGCCCAGCAGCCTTTCCTCCCCTCCCCAGCCCACATCATGGGAGCACACACAGGAGAGGAGCTCTTGGTCCCTTCATTGATTAACTAAATTCTGCTGAAAAGGAAGAAATTTCTGGGGATTTCCAAGGACAAAGAAATTGCAAAAAGCAGCAGACTAGATGGTGTCTCTGACCAAGAGGTAGGAATTGACAGTCATTCTCCCAAGTATTTGGATTTTTGTGGAATATTAAAAGTTATTTTATCAATTTCCTCCTCTCCTTCTTGGGGAAACTATGCCTCAGTTTCCCAAATGAGGTACCCCAAATGTGATGACTATATATTATATTGAAGTCTTACCTAGGATGTTTGTCCCAGACACTGTGCTTAGCCTTAGGAACAGCTAGACAACAGTCCAGACGTCCCTGTTTCCCAGAGGCCATCCTGGAGGGGCCACCATCTCCTGGTACCTTGGGGTCACAAGGACTTAACCTGCTTCCCTGGTAGATGATTGCACAACCCCTCACAGGACATTCATCAGGGGGCTTTGGGCAGGCTCTCAGCTGAGTCTGGGGCCATCAGTCTCAGATTTCTTGGCCTTCTTCCCTCCCATTTGGGGTCTCCTTCCTCCTATACTGACTCTGAGTGCAACAGATCAGCTCATCATTGCCTAGACCCAAAGC
>NW_025393250.1:0-4826 GCF_016433145.1 Gracilinanus agilis
GCTCTGTGATAGCAGCCAAATACTGGGCCTATCCATTTCCTGATTCAAGATTTGTTTTTTTCTGACTACCTTAGTAGTTCTGTATTATTTCCAAGTAAACAAATCATACACAAAAATCTATCTGTAGAGATAGTGCATGTGTGTATATTTGTACATTGACATTCATATATATTTAATCAATGAATGTAGTTTGATGTTCATTAAAATTCAACTTTTCTTTCATCTTAAATGGTACAAGTTCGTTGTCCTTTTTCATTGAAATAATTGAAGAGATGATAGGCACAAAAAGGACATGGGGCTCTAGCTACATCTGGGAGTCTACTCAGCAAGATAGTTGTAATGCNGGGCTTTTGTATAATTTGTAACCCCTTCACAGCTGTGATTCTTTCTCTGTGCTCTTTGTGTGAAACCAGTATATATTAAATTCAAGACTCCATGGAGTTGGAGCAGTTATGAGCTAAGCATTTAGCCTGACTGTTCTCATTCAAACCAATGGCACTAAATGCCACTCAGGACCCCCAGAAATATAGAGCTGACTCTCTATACTGGGGCACAAAGGAAAAAAAGAGGACTCCTGGTTACTTCTTTATTGAAAGCAATCCCTTTGTTATGATCTTCTTCAGAGAAGTAATAACATCCTTGTTCCTTAAGCTGTATATCATGGGATTAAATGTTGGTGTCACAATGATGTACAAAAGAGAAAGCACTTTGTCATTTTCAGCTGAGTGGTTTGACTTGGGTTGTAAATGCGTAATAATACCAGACCCATAAAATAAGCACACAGCTATAAGATGAGAAGAACATGTAGAGAAAGCTTTTTGTCTTCCCATTGAGGGCATCTTCAAGATTGTAGTAATGATTCTGATGTAGGAAATAAGTATCAACAAAAAGGGAAGAAAACCAAAAACTACAGAATCAACATGAGGATAAAATTCATTCACTGAATTGTCTGCACAGGCCAACTTCAGTAATGGTGACATATCACAGAATAAATGATTGAGTTCATTTGGACCACAAAAGGGCAGAGAGAATATCTGGTATGTCTCTCCTATCATGACTGGGGTCACAATCATGAAAGAGACAAGTATCATTATGTTGCACATCCTGTTGTTCATGATGATTGGATAATAGAGAGGCTTACAGATGGCTACATATCTGTCATAGGCCATTATAGCCAAGAGTAAGCATTCAGTGGCAACCAAAATATCAAAGAAACAAAGCTGTACAGCACAGGCCAGCATTGAAATGTGTCTCTTCTGTGTCCAAAGGTCTGATAACATTCTGGGGAGAATGGTTGATGTGTAGCAGATTTCTAAGAAAGAAAAATTTCCAAGGAAAAAGTACATGGGAGTTTGTAGAGCCGGATTAACTTTGATTATGACAACGATGAGACCATTTCCTATCAGTATATACATGAAGATGACTAAAAAAATTCCAAAGAGAAATCCTTGGAGATTTGGAAGGTCATAAAATCCCAAGAGAATGAATTCCACCACAAAGGAAACATTGTCTCCTGCCATATTTACTGTCTCTTTCTTCTCTTGAAGTAATGATTCACAACCAGCAAATCAGTTTCCCTTTCTGCACCTCAGTTTTCACCTTAGAAAAAGAGAAGGCTAGTTTGGATGAATGATATGTAATAGCCATATTGGATTTGTTAATACAATTTAATTACTCATCAGCTTAAAAATAAGCTTATGCTTTTAAAATCCATTTCAAAACCCTACAAGAGCACATTCTTTGTTGTTGTTATTTTTATTTTTATTGGTAGAAGGGCACTTACCACTCAAACTCATATTGCTGTCATTCTAGTTAATTTGTATTTATATGTGGAGTTTGGAATGGATATCTGGTTAACTTAGTTATATCTCTAATGTAAAAAAGAATTCCAACCGATGTCCCATTCTAAAATTACTATTTGTTTTTTCAAAGAATAACATCTCAAGAAAGTAGTAGCTATTGGCTTCCTACAGATAATTAAAAAGGAAATACATTTTCATCCAAGCCATTGTTAAACCCCATTATCTATGATTTTTTCAACCTCTCCACCAATGTTTTGTTGTTCTTGCTGTCCAGATTCTGGATCCACTATCTTTTGAATATCAAATTCCTTTCCTCCATTTGAAATGTCAATAAATCTCCCATGTCTCTGAGCTACCTTTTTTCACTAGTCTTCTCTATGACATTCAAAGACCTTTACTGCCTAATCTCCTACCATTCCATTTTTCTAAAACTATGCTCTGATAAATACTGTTCAAATCAGTGACATTGACCTTGTGATTCTTTAAACAAGACACTGCATTTCTTGTCTCCAGGTATTTTCTCTGGCTGTTCAATATGCCAGGAATATTCCTTGTCCTCATCTCTGCTGTCTGATTTAGCTTACATTTCCCAGCTAAAATCCCTTCTTCCTCTAAAAGGAAACTATTCCTAACACTTTTTTTAAGTCAAGGCCTTTTCCATCTGTTAATTATTTCCCAATTTCTGATATGTTGTTTCCTCCATTAGATTGTGAGTTCTTTATACTTAGATTTGCTTTTGAGACTTTTTGTATTCCCCACAATGAAACTAACATTCCAATAAATAATTAATAAATAATAATAAATAATAGATCCATGATGATTGCTTGAAACTTGGAATATGAAATCCAGCATGGATATTATTAATTACACATCCAAACCAACTTTTTCTTTTCTGGCTGAGGAAAAGGATGTCAGAAAGATCAAGTGACTTTCCTTCCTCTCTCAACTTTTGTCTATCAGCTCCCTACCTCTCTGCCCATCACTGTCCTTTACTATATGAACTGACCTAAATTTCCCACTTCTTAAAATAGATAATTAAAATGAATATATATTTTCATATTTTCAAGTTGTGACATTTCATTTATTTTTTCAAGAATAAAGATTCTCTCATAATTAACTTTGAGAGATCTGAATTTTAAAGCACCTCCTTGCTCTAACATTCTGTGAGTGTCATAAAGACTACCTAATTTGTTTTTATTAAAGCTACAAGGGACTCAAAAGTAATCCAAAATTTCCACCAAAGGCAACCAATGAGAATCATTTTCAACTCCCTCATGTCAGATTCCAAATAATTATTTCATGTGACTTTCTGCCTCACTTTCTGGCTAATCTGTAGTGTTTAATTAAAGTACTGCTTATTTTTAAAATAATGATGAATCTTATTTGCCAGCAGAACTTATTCAGAAATCACCATGCCATCTATTATAATTGATATTTGTTGTTATTGCTGTTAATATTTCTGTCATTACTGTATTCTTATTTTTGTGGGTACAAAACCTAAGAGGTTCTCCCAGAGTGAAACCCAGTGATCCTGGCACAAGCCCCTCTTTGGTAATATGTGATTTTGTCAGAACTTCCTTAATGGAATTTGAATATTAATGTAGTCATTCAGAATGAAAGCCTAATAAAAACCCCTTCAATGTTTTATTGAGTAGTATCTAGTACAAATTTAGAAATAATCCAAAGTTTTAATTTTATAATATCAAGGCCCTACTTTCTTCTAATTAGAGACTGTAGCAGGTTAGATTTTCAAACTTAGATTGTATTGGAAGAACATCTGGGATATTCTAAAAGAAACTTGAGTATGCTAATTTCTGTGAAAAAGTATGTAGGACAGGATCTGAGTTAGAAGAAGGAATCATTCCTGGCTATATCTGAAAAACAGATGAGTCTTTCTTAATTATTTCATTTATCTTTTTTATGGGATCTATTTTTCTTCAAGTTCAGCAAGACAAAACTAATTTAAATATTATTTTTCCTTTATGTCAGTCACTCAATATTTAATTTTTGATTTATTGTTTTTAACTTTCAATTTAATTTCTTTTTAATATGAATTATAGCAATATTGCTGTTCATTATTATGAGGATTTATACACTTCCTATTGTATTCCTAGCCATGATGGGGTTTGATCTGATAATTCTGTAGGTATAAAAAACTGACAACATATCTGGAAAAAGACCGATTTATTTAGATTCAGAAGATTTCTAAAATGTATTTATATAAATGTGTCTTTTTTATCAGCTCTCTATGCCTCAGTAGGTCCAATGTTTCAAACATAATAAGAGCTTGGAAATCAGATATAAAAACAAAGACTGCTAAATCTCAGCGACTACAGATATGATGATGAAAGAATTTATGCTTACCTTACTCTGAGGTAAAAAATAAATTATATATCTGTCCATTTTCTTTAGGAAAATGTTGATGAATACTTCTATCATTTATCTTCCTCTCTACAATCTCTCATCTTCATCCATCAGTTATCTTTCTCTCAGTTTCTCTATATCTTCCTATCTATCTAATTATACTAATCATTGCATTCCATCGAATCATGCAAGAATGAAAATATATATAAACCTCTTTCATTTTCAACTAATATTAGAATTATTTCATAATTAGCCTTAGTATTTAAATTTATTTATGGAGAAAGGTTTGCTTTGTTATTATGCTCTATGGGGACAACTCCTGTCTCAGCCCAATTTTCCATTTTTGATAAGAAGCCAAGTGTGAATCCAATTCCATTGTGTGCCAGATATCCAATAATTAGGCACTCAGGTCTAGTGGAGTGATTAGGCTCAAGAGATTTTACTTTTGTTTTTGTTTTGATGTTTATGAATAGTGTGAACAATGGGAAATAGTTTCCTTATCATCTGATTGTAAGATTCTACCTTCATGAAATAGGTAAAAGATTATAATGGTATCAGTGTTGAATAATATTGGAGATTGTCACAAATAAAATAGTAAATGACACTATTGAATTCCTTGGAATATAAGCCTAATAAAGATAGCATTTCTATAACCTATAT
>NW_025393251.1:0-5460 GCF_016433145.1 Gracilinanus agilis
CTACCTTCAACCTTCCTAATTCTAAATAAACTTCCATAAAAGCCATCCTGACTAGGGTCTATTTTAAATATGGAATCAAGCCAATCCGATTCCTGGAGACCATACCTTAAATATCTAGTTCCCCTCTTACACCACCAAAGGAGTCTTCCAAATATTTCCCTGGTCTCCAGCTCTCCTTCATGGTTTCCACCCCCTGCCTCACTTCTGAGCTTAGAACTTGGCCTCATATATATTTCACTGAACAAAAACTGGACCTCTCTGCAGAGCTCTTATCCTCCACATCTCACCTAGCTCAGCTGCCTCCTTTACCTCTCTGGCCCTAGGATCAGAGGAAAAGCTCATTCTTCTCCTAGCGAAACAAATATTTTTCCATGGGCAACGAAGGCCACCTCATCCCTCTTCTAAGCCTGTCTCTTCCTCCCTACAGGGGGCCCAATGTTCCTTCACTTTCAGCCTTTCCCACACTAATGAGATAATGGGAACCAATAAACTATTTCTCCCCAATGCTCTCACTTGATCTCTTCATCCCCATGGAATACTGTCCAATGTCTGTCCTTGGGTTCAGCACTAAACTGCTAGAGAAGGTCATTTGCAATGATTCATATCGATACCTTTCCCTCTTTTTCTCCGCTATACTTTCCCCCAGAATTCTCAGTCTGGCCTTCCTGAAGTCCCAGGCCACCTCGCCCCATTAGACTCCTCTTGTGTTCCTTCCCTTCAGTCTTCCCTCTTGTGATTGGCTGCCCTGGAGCTGGTATCTAGAGGGCTTCTTCAGAAATATCAGTATGCTGCTATCTGCTCCAGTAGAGGGTGAGCTTCCTGAGGGCAGGGGATGTCCATTGCAGCCTTTTTTTATCCCCTATGACTTAGCCTAGGACCCGGCACAGAGGAAGCCTTTATATTTGTTTATGGATACTAAAGAGCTCAGAGGGAATAAGCTCAGCACTTCTGGCCCCTAAAGCAGACTTACAGGCCCTTCAGTCTCAAACATTGACTTCTTAGAGGGTCACAGACTGATCCCATGAAGGGAGCTGATAGGAAATGGAGTCCAAGAACCTCATCTTACAGATGGGAAAACTGAGGTTCAGGGGTTTCAGTGACTTTCCCTGCTAAAGCCTCTGAAAAAGAATATCAAGTTGGGTCCTCCTTCCGACAAATCTAGCCCTGGATTCACCAGAGTACACAGAAGCCTCTGGTAAACCTGGCTCTCCCACACCTGGGCAGCAGCTCCTCAGACCTTCTTGCTCCAGCATCCATGGGGCTTCCCTCTGCTCCAAAAAAGAGAGCATGTCTTCTGGGGGAGCTGGAAGCTCTGAGCATGGGGAATCAGTCAGGGAGGAAGATGGAGAGAAGCTTGTCACTATAAAAGTGAAATTTTGGAAATGCCATCTAAAAGTGTATATATTTCTATGGACATGGGAAATGTATCAAACTACATTTCCCGTGATCCAACGTGGTCCAACTGGTTTCCGTTTCCGGGGTTTTGGGCATGGGGAGGCCTACATCTTGACGCAGGGAAGAGTTTATAATCTCCTGGGTTAGGAGGGGTCGCTCTCTTAGCCAGCAGATTTGGGAGAATACAGGAGACAGTAATGGCGAGGGTGGCGATTTTGAATGCTTACAAGCGTGTGGTCTAATAACTATCTATCAGCATGGCTTTAATTAAAATACTAATTTTTATATTTATACCAGCCTTTATCATTTTTCATATTTATAATTTGGCGAACCACACGGGAGTAATTCGAACTTTCAATTTTCTGGATAGTCTAAGAGGAAAAAGCCATGCGGCTTTGGGACCCCGAGTCTCAGAAGCGATTTTTTTTCCTTGCCCAGTCCTCTCCTGATTTCCCCCAGCCTAGAGGCTGTTTTACAGGGAAGAGAGACAATGGTTTTAATTGCCGCTGGGCTGCTAATTATTTTGCTCAATGCCCTGGGCCTGGTGGCCCTTGCTGGCACTGATGGACTGCCAGTGCCCAGCCAGTTTCGTCTCGCAGCCGATCTCCTGACTCCTGACTTGATCTCCATTCCTGCTGTGCCGAAAACCTGCAAGCCTCCCAGTGCCTGTGATCTCCGATCCTGACTCGCTGGTGCTGCTGGAGTCCAGAACCCCGAGCCCCAACAGCTCACCCAGTCCTGACTTGCCGAGATCTCGACCTCCAGAGACTGCTTCAGCTCTGCCGCAGACAATTTGGGTAGTATTCCCCTTTCTCTCTACTTTCTTATAGGAGACATTCTAGCCCTCCACATGTTTCTCTAAAGACCTAATTTAGCCACCCACACAAGCTCTACACGTGGGATTTTCTACAAAACTTTTTCTCTAGCCCCGAGCCCAACGACCTGACCCCACATGGACCTAGCGCTTACCCTTAATGGGGCCGAATGGCCTATTCAGACTTGCTTGTGATTAAAAACTGAACTCGGGAAGAAATTTCACCCCATACCTGCTCAGAACTTTGAGCAAAGACTGATTATAAAAAAAAAACCTTTCAGAACTGAATTACTTTTAAAGAGACTGTATCTTACTGTACTTTGCTAATTAGTTTTGTAAATTAATCTTGCTTATTTCGTTGATTTTCCTGTTGCACTGAATAATTTTAAGTTAATGAAGTTTGTGGCTGCTAGATTAATTCTGTCATGATTTTATTGTAACTCCCAAATAATGAGAAAAATCTATTAGAACTGGTAAGAGGTTTTGACCAGCTTGTTGATCTGATACTACTGGATTTATAGAGCACATGTCTTTTAAAATTTACTCTGTCTTGGTAAAGAACCTTGAAAGTTCCATGCTTTGAATATTTCCTTGTAATTTTACAAGAGATCTTTTTAACTTTTACTTTAAATCCTTAAGAATTGTTGTCTTAAAGGAAAAAGCTTTTATATATTTTATTATAAGAAAAATTGTTGCCTTAAATGGGTAGAAGCATTCCTACCCAGGATTTTTTAAAACAGGAAGCCAAGGAGCTCCTGTATATTCTTATCTGAGGATGATTATACAAGAAGGTTTCTTTTTTTAAAATATCACATTTTGCTATGGAAGCAATAACAGAATTTGTTGAGAAACTCTTACCAAAGATTAAGAGTTGTAACAAGTAAATGATTTTAAACATCATTGTTTTAAAATGTGCTATTGGAAATCATGGTACTCTATTTGAATGTGCATTGTGAATCTGCTATTTGTAAGATCCATTTACACTCACAGAATGAAAACCTCATTTTTGGGTAACATAACCCTTCTAGTTCTAAGCTATATATATATATATATTTTATTTTTAAAACATTTTTCTAATGAGCAATTGATTTTTCCCTTTTCTCATCTTGTACTGGAAGTACATATATAATCATTATTTATCTTTTTTTCTGATTCTACAGCAAATACCTGAGCCTATAGGACTGTGATTTAAATGCCTCTCTGATTCCAGAAGGGAATATGAAAGCTGTTAATAGTGCTAAAGAAAGCACATGGTCAGAGACTTGACTGACTAAGATCTGCATAATTGCAGCAGTTCTATGCCAATACTTTAGGGCTTGGAAAATGGAGTTTGAGTCCTGGAGTCCCAGTCTTTTCTAAAAACTTTAGAGGGCGTGGGTCCCCTGAACTTAGATTCCTAGAAAGCACCTAAGATTGGTTATTTATTTGGCTCAGTTCCCTGAAAAGCTGATAAAGTCAGATCAGAGAGAGGCATTTTCCTTAAGTCCTGGCCCTGTATGGGTAATTGCACACTGCTGAATTCACTTTAATTAGGCCTTCATTCAAAGGTCTAAGTTTATTTTCCCCAGATTTTTTGCACATTTTACATTTCATTCACAATTAATTTTTTCTTTTTTTCTTGAATTTTATTCTTTTTATTTTGCCAATTGACTTCATATAACCCCCAGGACTCAGCCACTCATCCTTAGCTGACTTGAGGTACCCTTTTTTTTAGAAAAAAGGTGTGTTTAAGATTTACCTCATGGGGATATCTGTTAAGTTTTTTAAAATTCGATAATGTAAAAATATAGGTATATTTAACTTTTAGGAGTAATTTCACGGGGAATTGTATAAATCTTAGAAGAAAATGTATGTTTTGTAATCTATAATGTAAAGTTTAAATTCTTTTGAGAATAATTTCAGGATAAGGATCCTACCATCTCCCCAGAATCCAGATGACGAATTTGTTTGGTGAGGACAAATGAAGATGTCTGAAAAGCCTTCACTGTACCATGAAGACCAAACTTTGAACTTTGGGGTGCAGTTGATTGAACTATGGGGAGTGGAAATTGAGTTGTATGTATTGTTTTAATTGTACACTGTTGTGCCAGTGGGGGACTGCCCCCCAAATTGGTTTTTTGTCAATGTGGCTAATTTTAACCATTTGTTCATCTATTTCTTTTATCCCCAAATTCCTGAAAAATTTAGAAGTTGTTTATTTTTACAGGTCCAGCGAAGAAAAAAGGACTAACCTTTTCTTTTGCCGGACCTCACGGGGAATTGTAAAAGTGAAATTTTGGAAATGCCATCTAAAAGTGTATATATTTCTATGGACATGGGAAATGTATCAAACTACATTTCCCGTGATCCAACGTGGTCCAACTGGTTTCCGTTTCCGGGGTTTTGGGCATGGGGAGGCCTACATCTTGACGCAGGGAAGAGTTTATAATCTCCTGGGTTAGGAGGGGTCGCTCTCTTAGCCAGCAGAATTGGGAGGATACAGGAGACAGTAATGGCGAGGGCGGCGATTTTGAATGCTTACAAGGTCTAATAACTATCTATCAGCATGGCTTTAATTAAAATACTAATTTTTATATTTATACCAGCCTTTATCATTTTTCATATTTATATCACTGAGTTCTCTTTAGGGAAGGATTGCAGAGTCCAGTGACTCTGTTCAGAGACTCTGTCTATGGGGTTCCCCCAGGATTCTGTCCTCACTCCTTAGTGTCTGTCATGCAGGAGCTCAGAGTAGGATGTGCCTGTTATCCTGCTGGGGGACCTGGGATGAGCAACAGCTCCCACCACCCACATCCTGGTCTGGTCTATTCTGGCTGAAACTCCTAAATTCCTGCACTGAGTCCGAGGATCAGTGTTCTGGGTAAGTCCGAAGCCCCAGACACGGGGACCTCGAAGGATCAACTTTTGTCCCATCACCCTGCCTGCTCCTCCCTCCCTGACACCTCTCTGAGTCTGGGGGATTGTTCTTTCGGGGAGTCTCTGCCTCCTCTCCTGGGAAACTCAGCAATCCTCATTGGGCCCAAGACTGTCTCTCAGCCAGTCCATTCATCTTGACAATCACAGAGGAGGGCAAACAGGGCCTGCAGGAGGCTTAAAGGACTCCTGGAGGAGAGTCTCCACAGCATTTTGGGTGGGGAGAGGAGAGGGGACAAGTTTGGGGAACCAATCTGGAACCAGAACATTTGGTTCTGGGCATTTTCTTCTGAGAAGGCTGGACTCAATCCATAGTTTTCCATTATCTGGAAATGAGA
>NW_025393252.1:0-7635 GCF_016433145.1 Gracilinanus agilis
ATTAAATCTAATTTTTCTAGGATTTCATTCACCTCTCTTACCTCTTTCTTATTCATTTTTCGGTTTGATTTATCTAGATCTGACAGAGGAATATTTAGATCTCCCACTAGTATGGTTTTACTATCTATTTCCTTCTTGAGCTCTGCCAGTTTCTCTTTTATGAATTTGGATGCTATGCCACTTGTTGCATACATATTGAGCAATGTTATTTCCTCATTGTCTATACTGCCTTTAATCAGGATGTAATGACCTTCCCTGTCTTTTTTTAATCATATCTATTTTTACTTTGGCTTTGTCAGAAATCATAATAGCCACTCCTGCCTTCTTTTTTTCATTTGACGCCCAAAAGATTTTGCTCAAGCCCTTGACCTTAAACTTGTGTATGTCCACCCACCTCATATGTGTTTCTTGTAAACAATATATATTAGGATTTTGGTTTCTAATCCACTCTGCTATTTGCTTCCGTTTTATTAGAGAGTTCATCCCATTCACATTCAGAGTTATAATTATCATTATTGTCAACATTTTGGTATCCTCCCCTAGTTCTACCCCTTCTTCTTAAACTATTTCCTTTTAAACCAGTGGTTTGCTTTAAGCCAGTAACCCTTGTTCCCTCCCTTGATTAACCTCCCTTTCTACCCACTCCCTTATTATTCCCCTCTTTTTATTTTTAAGGCCTAATGAGTTCCCTGCCCCTTCTTCTCTCCTCCCTTTTTTGATCTCCCCATTCCCCTGATCCCCTTGGTTTATCCCTTCTGACTTTCTCAGTAGGGTTAGATAGAGTTTTATATCCCAATGGATGATATAGCTACTCTTCCCTCTCAGAGTTATTTACACTGAGAGTAAGGTTTAAATATTACCTCTTAATGCTCTCTTCCTCTCCTTCTTATAATAGTATTCATCCCTTCCCCTTCCCATACTTCTTGATGTGTGATAGATTATCCTGTTTTTCTCATTCATTGAAGTTTCTCTTGGTGTCCTCTACTATTTACCCCCTCTTTCCCACCCCCCCATATCATCTTAGACCATTTAGTATTCTAACCTCTCCCTATGAATAATTCTTCTGATTACTATAATATTGAATACTATAATAGTGAATAAAGTTCACTACAGAAAATTATACATAACATTTCTCTACATAGGAATACAAATAATTAGATGTTATTGAAGCCCTTAAAGAGGCAAATTTAAAAAATACAAATTTTCTTTCTTTCCCCTCTGTTTCTATTTACCTTTTCATTTTTCTCTTGATTTTTGTGGTTGGATATCGAACTTTCCATTCAGTCCTGGTCTTTTCTGTGCAAATACTTGGAAATCTTCTATCTTGTTTTATGCCCAAACTTTCCCCTGGCACGATGTAGTTACTTTTGATGGGTAGGTGATCCGAGGTTGTAGGCCCAGTTCTCTTGCCTTTCTGAATATCATATTCCAAGCTTTGAGATATTTTAGTGTGGAGGCTGCCAGATCCTGTGTGATCCTGATTGGTGCTCCTTGATATTTGAATTGTCTCTTTCTGGTTTCTTGTAAGATTTTTTTCTTTTACTTGGAAGCTTTTGAATTTGGCTATTATATTCCTGGGGGTTGTCTCTTCTGGGTCTACTGTAGAGGGTGATCTATGGATCCTTTCAATGTCTATATTGCCCTCTTGTTGTAGAACTTCAGGGCAATTTTGCTGAATAATTTCTTTTAGTATGGAGTGCAAATTTTTATTAATTTCTGCTTTTTCAGAAATACCAATGATTCTCAAATTGTCTCTTCTAGCCCTGTTTCCTTGGTCTGGCAATTTCTCATTGAGATATTTCATGTTTCCTTTTATTTTATCAGTCTTTTCACTTTGTTTTATTTGTTCTTGCTGTCTTGAGAGATCATTAGCTTCTAATTGCTCAACTCTAGCCTTTAGGGACTGGTTTTCTGTTATAATCTTTTGGTTTTCCTTTTCAATCTGGTCAGTTCTGGTCTTAAGTTGAATTGCCTCACTTTCCAAATGTGAAATTCTGCCTTTTAAACTGTTATTTTCTTGCCGGATCTCTTCCATCTTTCTCATCATCTCAGATTTGAACTCTTCAATAGGTTGTGACCAGTTTTCATTATTTTGGGAAGGTTTGGATGTGATTACTTGTTTGTTCTCCTCTGCTGTTTTCTCTGCTGTCTGGAATTTCTCTGTGTAAAAGTTGTCCAGTGTTACAGATTTCTTCTTGATGATCATTCTCTTTGGGGGTTCTGGTCTCTGGCTTGCCATTGTTAGCTCTGTGCCCTCTCAGGTTTTTCCTCACAACCAGAGTCTGTTTGTGCTCTCTAGGCTCCTGAAGTCTGAGATCTCGTTGTTCTCAGGGTCAAGCCTCCTGGTGGCCCCCTTGTTTGTTCCTCTGTCTGAGGCTCCTTTAAGAGTTTCAGGGCACTGTTTCCATAGTCTTACATCCCTCTGCACTGGGTCTTTAATCAAGGTCCACTTCTGGGCTCAGGATCCAAGTCCTCTCCTAGGCTCAGGATCTGTCGACGCAAGAGCCTGCTCTTGTGCCTATGCTCACGGTCTGTGTTCATAATGTGTGTGTTCTTTAGCCTCTTGGGGTCTTAAGTCTTGCTGCTCTCAGGAGCAGGCCTTGGTGACCCCAGGTAGTTGCCAAGGACTTAATGGGTGCCCCAAGCTTGCTCTAGCTCTTGTGTGCTGGTTTTGGTACTGTAGGTGGTATGGGGTGGGGGAGGGGGTTGTTCAGCTTATGTTTTAGTGAGACCTGTTTCACTCCCTTATAGCATGGAAATGCCCCAATTTCATGTACCTTCAAAGCTGTGCCCTGTTGTGGAGTCCCTTTGTTCATCTGGATTTGTTTTTATGTCTTCTTGAGGAGTACTATATGTTTTGTTTAGGAGAGGTGAGGCAGCTGCTTTTTACTCAGCCGCCATCTTAACCAGGAAGGGATTAAATACTTTTTATACCAATGAAGTCAGATATAAAGAATTGGTGAAATGTTCATTGTACATGGGTGGGCAAAGCCAATATCATAAAAATGACAATGATTTTAAAGTAATCTACTTATTTAATGTCATTCCAATTAAATTTCCAAAAAAAAATTTCATACAGCTAGAAGAATTCATAAAAATTTATTTGGATGAAGCAAAGGTCAAGAATATTAAGGGAAATAATGAAAGGAAATAGAAAAGAAAGAGGTCTAGCAGTACCAAATCTTTAACTGTATTGTAAAGCAGTAATTAACAAAGCTGTCTGTTACTTGTATGTAATTAAGATTTGCTCCCTAGGACACTAAATCCGAGGTTCCCATGTTCCTTTTCACTTTAGGTACTAAAGTGGGGATGATATAAGTTTTGCATAGCTCTGCCCCTCCCTCTCTTTTCCCCTGATGATGTCTGGGAAAGTGAGCTTTATGTCAGCCAGGAGTATCTACACACATGGGTTTACTTTTCCTTATATAATTAGGTTTGAACTTATATTGTGTTTAGTTTATTTTCTTTTTACTTCAAGTGATTAATAATAAACTTTATAAAATAAAATACTTGGAGTTATTGGATATCAATTTAAATCTTAAACTGGTTAAGAAAGTTGGATCTGTGGAGTGGAGTAGATATATGATATACAGCAGTAAATGATTATAGTAACCATGCTTTTGATAAATGTAAAGATTTAAGTTTGGGGGATAAGAATTCACTATTTGGCAAAAATTGTTGGGAAAACTAGAGAGTAGTCTTACAGAAATTAGGTATTTTAATGGGATTTCCTTAATCTCTCCCTCTGTCTCCTTAAGATACTAGAGAGCAGGATTTCCAAGTAGATCAGAATTGACAGATTCAGTGAGCCAGTAAGCCAGAGCTGAAGATTCTGTTACCAAAGAGACCAGGACCTATGGAGAGGAAGTAACCTGTCCTCTGAGAGGAAGTTAGGGAGGACAGTTGGTCAGTGAGGAGAAAAAGGAAGCAGCCACTGACAGTTGAGGGTCTTTTGCTTCTGGGATCTCTAGAGAGCAGGAAGTCTTTCTCTGAGGGAAGGTTCTGTTGGCAGTTGGCTGCTGACAGTTGGGCTGCTATAGAAAACTGATTGAAGGAGTCAGTGGTGCCTGTTTACTATTTTAGGGAGTTAGGTAGTTAGTGAATAATATATAGATAGAGTAGAGTAGAATAGGCCTGAAGAGCCAGGCAGAAGAACCTGTGCCAAGAAGACAGAGATAGTTTTAGGAAAGTGCAGGTAGTTATTAGAAATTTTAGGTATATTTATAGAGTATAAGTTTAATAATCTTTCTTTCCTCTTATCTATCTTTCTATCTGTACATCTTTCTTAGATCAAACAACGTTTCTGTTAAACTTCTCTCCTCACTTTGTCTAAATCCTTAATTTAACCCTTATAGTATATACTAATATCTTACACAATTTACTAAGTTAAGGTCAAAAAGGACCACGTGATCTAAATACAAAGGGAGATAGTAGAAGAACATGGAACATTACTATCAAAAGTATGGATAGGAGAATTTATGAATAAATGAGAGACAGAGAGCATTGTGAGATATAAAATGGATAATTTTGATTCTACAATAGTAAAAAGTTTCTGTACAAATAAAACAAATGTAGTCAAGATTAGAAGGAAAGAAGTAAATTAGGGGAAAACATTTAGACAGTTTCTCAGAGAGAGGTCTCATCACTTAAATATAATAGGGTACTCTGTCAATTTATAAGAATGGGAGTCATTCCTAAGTTGATAAATGGTCAAAGGATATGAAGAAGCAGTTTTTGGAGAAAGAAATCAAAGCTATATACTGTCATATGAAAAAATGCTCCAAGCAAGTCACTATTTATCAGACTAATGCAAATTAAAATAACTGAGATTTCTTTTCTTAATTTTTGAAGTTCCACCTTAGGTAGAGATCTAAACAGATTCCCAGTATAAAGGAAATCATAGTTTAATGCAAAGAAGCTGTGGCCAGAAGTCAGGAAGACCTGGTTTTAAAACCTTTGAATTCAGATGCTGACAAATACAACAATTAAGCATAAATTTTCTACATGCACTCTTAATAATGTTGAACCTGATCTAATTAAAATTGTTTGCATAGATGTTCACTTTCATATCAGTACCTTGCTAAATTCTGCATGTTTCTCTTATCCTTTCATATCCATGAAAGATGTAAACCTTCTTTTTTGTAAAATTTTGGAATCTTGTGAGCAGTTGGAATACATTTTTGTCTAAAGTGAAAGTTGATGAGAGAATTGGATTTAAAAAAATTTTTTTTACTGATTAATTAATTTAGAATATTTTTCCATGGTTACACAATTCCTGTTCTTTCCCTCCCCTTGTCCCTCCCAGAAGAATTGTATTATAAACTAGGATGCTTCTCCTTTTTTGTGGGACAAAGAGTGCCTTTCTTTGCAGTTTCTGGATTTGGATTTATGAAGGTAGTGGTAACTAAATACATTTGTTTCTTATCTAATATATCCTTTCCCTCTACTGTTTTCCTTTATCAGACAAATTTCATCATGGTGGATACTTAGTTGATACTGAAAAACAGTATAGAGTAAATGTAGAATTGTAGAGTAACATAGAATTTATTTTTAACAAGTTCTGTGTCTGTGAGATTTTTCAAAATGCCTCCAAAGTAGTCTTTTTTTTAAATTTTTTTTTTATTTTAAACCCTTACTTTCTGTGTATTGACTTATAGGTGGAAGAGTGGTAAGAGTAGGCAATGGAGGTCAAGTGACTTGCGCAGGGTCACACAGCTGGGAAGTGTCTGAGGCCGGATTTGAACCTAGGACCTCCCGTCTCTAGGCCTGGCTCTCAATCCACTGAGCTACCCAGCTGTCTCCAGGGTGGTCTTTTAATATTTTTGAGTCATTGATTTGCCTAATTAGTATCAGTAAAAAATAAAAAAATCCACAATATACCAGAGATCTCAAATAGAAAAGCAATTAAATTTAAGGTTTCTTTTTTTAAAAATTAAGCTCATTTATTTGTTTGTTTGTCTATGTGTTTTTTATTTAATTAATTAGAAGTTTTCCCATGGTTACATAATTCATTTGCTTACCCTCCCCTCTCCCACCCTGCTCCCATAGCCAATGAGGAATTCCAGTGGGTTTTTCATCTGTCATTGATCAAGACCTATTTCCATATTTTCCATATTTGCAATAGAGTGATTGTTTAGAGTCTACATTCCCAATCATATCCTCATTTAACCATGTGTTCAAGCAGTTGTTTTTCTTCTATGTTTCTACTCCCACAGTTTTTTCTCCAGATATGGATAGTTTTCTTTCTCATAAGTCCCTCAGATTAGTCCTAGATAATTGCATTGTTGCTATTAGAGAAGTCCATTATATTTGATTGTGTCACAGTGTATCCATCTCTGTCTACAGTGTTTTGCTGGTTCTGCTCCTTTCACTCTACCTCACTTCCTGGTGGTCATTCCAGTTCACATGGAATTCCTCCAGTTCATTATTCCTTTTAGCACAATAGTATTCCATTACCAACAGATACCACAATTTGTTCAGCCATTCCCTAATAGAAGGGCATCGCCTCGTTTTCCCAATTTTTTGCCACCACAAAGAGAGCAGCTATAAATATTTTTTACAAGTCTTTCTCTTTATTATCTCTTTGGGGTATAAACCCAGCAGTGGTATGGCTGGATCAAAGGGCAGACAGTCTTTTAAACCCCTTTGGCATAGTTCCACATTGCCTTCTAGAATGACTGTATCAATTCGCAACTGTACTAGCAATGCATTAATGTCCCAATTTTGTCACATCCCCTCGAACATTTAAGGAATTAAACATAAGTAAATAAAGCTGTGTTGTCAGAGAAGATTTAGGAGTCAGTTAAAATATTTCATACTTCTAAGTACCAGGCAAATCAATTTTAAAGTCATTTTGTGTGAACACCATAGAAAAAAGAAATATTTCATTAGAGAATTTCCCAAAATAGGTCAAAAGTAGGTGAGAAGATTAAACCCATGTTTTTGGCAATGAGGAATCATTGATGAAGGGCATCCAAATGAAGAAGGAGAAGGAACAGTGGAGGGTGGTGATGGCAAGCAAAGGAAGAGCTAAAAGAAAGCTCTTTATTTATTCTCCTTTGTCTCAGGGTCATTATTAGAAGAATCCTATTCAGTCAAGATGTTGAATGAAGTGGGGAGGGTACAGACATAATAGTTTTATGGACATGGAGATCAACTGCTTCATAAATGAAATAGTGTACACTGTGCCACCCCAGAAAGTCAAAAGAACCAAAACATGATCCAGAAAGGTTTATGTGACTTTAATACAGTATTAGAGGAGCAATTAGTTACAATGCTACATAAATTATTGCTGATAATGAAATCTGCTAAATTGCTTAGATTATATTAATATGATTCTAATGGCCAAAATAGGTATAGCACAAACACACACAAACACACACACACATTATAGGGTCATCTGATTAATGAATAAGGATGGTATTTTAGTAAAAAATCTAAATGTAAAAAGTTATTGATGCTGATGATTTATGATGCTCATAATAGAGGCAAAGGTTATTTCTTCAGGAAAATGCCATGTATTACTCCTTTACCTTTGAAACCAAAGTCATGTCATGTCACCTCACCTGAGTTTTTAAATGTATATAATGTGGAGGTTGGACTACATGACCTTTATCAATGCTTACTCCAAATCCA
>NW_025393253.1:0-14952 GCF_016433145.1 Gracilinanus agilis
TATATATATATATATATATATCCCCATTATGCATTCTCTATCTGTCATGCAACTGGTTCCATCTGGAAACAGAGTGATTTTATTATATCAGGGGGGAAAGCACATAGCTCATGTAGAGATTATCTCTGAGTTACTGGAAGCTATTAAAAAAAAAAAGAATTGGCTATAATACACTGCCAAGGTCATTCTTTTGGGAGAGACCCAGTTTCTCAAGGTAATCATCATGCTGATGTTACTGCTCATTATGCTGCACAGAATGCTCCAGCTTACATAATGAATTTCTCAGTCATAGAATCTGAAGAACTTGAAAAAGCATATCTAGACTTAGAAATTCAAACATGGCAGCATAATTTTGGAGGTAGAGAAGAGAATGGCATATGGGTATCATCAACTAGAAAGCCAATACTCCCAAAGGCATTTTTCAATCATATTTGCCAGGCTGTTCACAACAAAGGTCATTTTGGGACACAGGCTTTGGTTGATACTGTAAAAAGAGTGTGGATAGCCCCAGGAATTACCACCGTGGCAAGCAAAATTTGTTCCAGCTGTTCTATTTGTCAGAAATTCAATCAGGGTGCTTTTAAGAAAAAAGATCTAAGTGGGAGACCATTAGCTTACACTCCTTTTGAAAATCTGCAAATAGATTATATTACTGTGCCCAAATCAGGAAAATATAAGTATTGCTTGGTGTTGGTAGATAAATTAATTACATGGCCAGAAGCATTTCCATCTGCTAAGAACACTTCAGCATTTGTTGTTAAGATCTTGCTAAGGGAGACTGTTCCAAGATTTGGAGTACCAGTCAAAATTGACTCAGATAAAGGGGCTCATTTTACAGATAGTATTCTGAAGCAAGTGTATGAGAACTTGGGAATCTCAGCAAAGTTTCATATTTCCATACCATCCACAGAGTTTGGGTCAAGTTGAAAGATTAAATAGAGAAATTAAAACGATGATAGTGAAACTTTGTACTGAGATGCATCTGAAATGGCCAGACATCTTACCCCTAGTGTTATTCTATATCTGTACAAGACCAAGGACTGATATTCATGTGACTCCATTTGAAATGTTGTATGGTCATCTATCTTTACAAGCCAAGAGTTGTACAACTGCTTATGCTTCGATGTTAGGGGGTGACATCCAAATAGCATCCTATATAAGTTCCTTAAAAGAGAGATTAAGAGAATTGCAAGATATAGGACTTTTAATTCAGAGTGGTCCTCTGGATTATTCTTTACATAATATTAAGTCAGGTGACTCAGGTTATATAAAGAATATTAATAAAACCTAGGCAGCACAACAATCATGGGTTTGTGATAATTAGATTAAGTCTACACTGCCCATCTTTAGATTTAATCACCAAAGGTCCAATTCTGGGAGGTCTATAACCCAAGTGTGCTAGAATGGGTGACGAATCAGAATCAACTGACCACCCCCAGGTGTTCTATGAGAAGTGTCTATTGTGATTGGACATGCAAACTAGGGGGAAGGCACAGGAAGTGATGCATAAGTGACTCCTTTAAAAGGAGAAGATCTTCTGCTGGAGAGGAGCATCTGGTGAAGAGGGCGGCTGGTGTTCAAGCTCTTCTAGTCCATGGAGGAGTGCTGGCTGGAACGCTGAGACCTTGGTGAGACTGCTTTCAATATCTTCTTTAGAAGTCCACATGGTGAGTTCAAAGACTGAATCTTCCTGAACTTCTCTTAAGAAACTTCCCCTTAATAGAGACTCTATGAATGAAGCTTTGCTTCTTTCACCACTGGACCTCTGGCCCTCTGACTCTAGGCTGAGGGTTAATTAGATCTACCTGGATTAATTAGAGGATTGTAGTAATTTACCTACTGTGTTAGATTCTCATTTCCTTATTTCCTCTTTCTCTTCTCAATTGTAAATAAACTTTCATAAAAGTCCATTTTGACTTGAGATTATTCTTAATTTGAGGATTGATAATTGTTCAATCCTCTGGCATCCAATCTTTTAATATATTGAACCCAAAAAACCCCTTTTCCCCCCTTACAGTTTGGCCCATTCACTGCAATTTTAACTTCACCTTCTGCAATAAAAGTGTTAGAAAAAGAGTCATGGTTTCATTGCTCACATGTTAAAAAGGTTCCTAGAGTAGTAGAAGGAGAAGAAGACAGAGATCCAGAAGAAGAAGAAGATGGAGAGATAGCTGAGAGATTATCATCAGGCAACATGTCTGCAGTCAGAAAGATCAGGGAAGAGGACAACAGATCAGATGGAGAGGACAGCATATCAGACGGAGAGGACTGAAGAAAGAAGATATTGTGGAAGGATCACAGAGGAAGTACAGCAGACTAGACAGTGAAAAATAATAGACTCTTTTTTTATACAAGGATCTACTACAGAAGAGGATAATGGACTGATTTGTATTTGATTTGTAAGGTTTTGTATCATATTGCACACAACATAACTTACTATGGTTACATGCATCAGTGCATATCATAGCATTGGAAGAGGAAGAAGATAGAAGAAGAGAAACAACAGACAACATGGGAAGAGGAGTATCTGAAGATCTGGTGAGTATGGTTGCATCCAACATGTACATTTAGGACAAATTAACAAAGAGATATTTATATTAGTTTTATGAGGTCTTACCTGGTTGAAATATATTTGGGATATTTCATTCAGGTAACATCAGGATATATATAGGATTATTTAGATTTTTTGTTTTGTGTTTTATTATTATCAGAGGGCAGTGATTTTCTTACACACACATGTACATATTTGTAAAATATTTTGTATATAGGAATTGTATTATAGTGTAACATAGAATAAGTGAGTGTGTAAATAAGTGTGTAAATATGTAGATATTGCAAATTTTGTATGTGTGCAAATAGGTATATAAAAGTATAAATATTGTAAAATTTGTGTAAATTTAGTATATGTATTGTAAATTTTATAAATTATTATGTATATGTATGCATTTTATATATTTTTGTATATTTTGTGTATTCCTGTATATTTATGTAAATTTATGTATATTTAAGTGTGGATAGTACAAGTGAAAAATTTATATTTTTATATGCTGTATACATTTATAAATTTGTACAGAAATTATTTTTCTACAGATCTGTAAAATATGTGAATAGTGTAAAGGAGGTAAATGAAACTGTAGTTGAGGTTGTAAGACCTTTTGACTAGTTAATGAATGAGATTGCTTTAAATGAGCTTCAGTGACTCTGCAGCTAGACGTGATTGGTGTTGAATCAGCTGACAGGCCACTTCACTCAATTGATTCCTCCTTTACAACCGACCAATGAGGAAGTAGAGGATTCTTCCCGAACTGTCAGTGCTAAACGAACTTAGTTCTTTAGACGAAATCAAGATTAATAAACTCAAACTATTAAAGATGCTATTTCTGACTGTGATTTGTTGATACTGATAACAGAAGTTCAATAAGCACTTGAATGAATTTGGTGATGTGAAGGAGAAATTTTAACTAACAACTTTCCCCTAACAATCTTCAGTACAGATCAGGTCAGTACAGGCTTCTCTCTTTTAACTTATTTAGTGACGGTAAACAAGGTTAGGAAAAGGATAGGTTGAAATACTGAGGAAAGAGGGATTAGGAATGAATCCTAAAACCTTGCTTAACTAATGAAGTCATATTAAATCTTCTGGAGTTTTCAGGAGAAGCTGATTCCCTGAAGCCTGCCAGGCAAATCACCTTGACCAGGTCTAAGACCTGACTCTGATTATTTGATATTTTGGCTCAGTTAAAGTTGATTTGGTTTAACAGAGTTGATCTTCTTGTTGGTGTTTAGCAAATTTGTATATTATTGATGATGATATTTAAGGCTGGATGCTGATAGCACTGGACGAGCAGTGAGCAGCCTAGGTAACTAATCTTATGAGGTATAAGTTAACCTAGCTAAGAGACAATCCTGAGATGCCTACCCTTCCACCATTTCTCCATATTGAGACCCAGAATCTAGTAATCTGTCAATCAGTCTTAATTTACAGGGTCATCTCAACAGATTTTTTGGTCTCATGCCAGCTCATGCCACCCCTGCATTCTGTATTCCAACTTAGTAACTGGCAACTATCCTGGCCCAATATGGCTTCTTGCAAAGGTATTTACAATAGTTCCAAAGATAGAATTTTTAGGATAAAATACATAGTTTCCAGTTTTATGTAGACAGTTTTGTTTTCTGTATTAGAATAAGGTGTAACATAAGGAAAATTTTGTTTTGTAATTGTTTCAACTAAGAGTTTTAAGATACATTTTGTATAAGTTTTGCATGGTTAGATGTAGTTTTGTTTAATGTAAAAGCATATGCTATATTATGTTATCTGTAACTTTGTCTTTTTTTTGTTACATTCTCTATGTTGTTTTGCTATTGTTATTGCAACTTTTGTATTTATTTTCTTTTATGTAATTGCTTATTATAATCCCCTTTTCCTTAATGCCTTAGGGTGAGGTAGTGTTAGAGAGGAATAGATAGATAAGGTGTAGATAACAATTGTTTGTTGTGGGATTAGATAAGTAAGATAGAATAGGTTTAGAATAAAGGGGATTTATATAGCCAGGAGTGTAAGACAAATCTCTAGATTTAATCAGATGCTCTGAGGGCAGAATGTAGGAATATAAGTTAGGGACCGACTGGTTTCTATGATTAGTTAAAAGAAGGGAATTTTGAGATAAGCCCTGAGAAAGGATTCTGAAAAGGAAAAGGAACTGTGGGAGTTTGAACTGAAAAGAACTGAACTTTCTTGCTTCTTGGATTTCCACCAAGTTGGAAGTAGGTTTTGACTCTCTGCCTGAATTTTCACCAAGCTGAAGGAGAGGTTTTGCTCTAAGAGATTTTCCCTGGATAGTCAAGATTTCATGGAGAAATCTTGGACTTCTAGGTAGAGAATTATCTGGATTTTGGGTTACTTAGTGCAGGCAAACCAAGGTTTTTTTCCATTTCTTTTGTTAATTACTAGTGGGAAGATTAGGATACAGTCAGATAGCATGGGGGGGGGGTGGAGTTCTTAGGTAAAACAGGGAGGTGTAAGCAAGGCCTATAGAAGAAACAGAAGGCTCTCCTTCCTCAGGAGACTTAGAAGTTGGGTGGAGTTAGTTTTAAGAGTGATAGGGTCCTACCTACCAGTTTCCCTTATTACCTTTATGAAATAAACTTTGTTTTCCATAAGCCAAGGTTTTGTGCTTTACTGGCCATTGGGAGTTCCTTGGTGGGTTGTATCATCTAACATCCCTCTAGGACAGTTTCCCATCACACTATCCACTGAGCCACCCAACTTCCCTTCTCTGTGTATTTCAATAACTTTTTACATAAAGTTTGTTCCACCCTTTTTTCTTCTCTTTCAATTTTAAGTATTCCAAACTCAACAAAAATAAAATAAAATGGGCATTTTCATGCATATAATAGAATAGGGAGGCAGAGAAGATTACAGAAGAAATTGTCAATTACTCTTATAAACAACCAGCTTTTCCTCTAACTCTGTGTAACTACCCTATCCTGGCAGTACCCTAAAGGACAGAGAGCTGGGAGGGTTATTGCAGGGATACCTATCAGATTTGGTCAGAGTGATGGGAATGAGGTTGGGCCAAGAGTCCTCTGAGTCTTCAACCCTATGGCAGCAGGAGGAGACTTCAAAGAAAAAGAGAGAGAGACAGGTGAAAGGCAAAGCAAAGGTGGCTTAATGTCAGGGAAGATAGTTTCCTGAAGCTCCAGACGCATGGCAAAGCCAACTCCAGGCCTGGCCCACTCCCATCATAGCCAACTCCCACCACGCACTCACACATACATATCCCTTGATTCCTAAGGTCACCCAGGAACTAATGTTATAGGCAACATTTGAACTCAGGTCTCCCTCACAGGCTCAAGTCTATATATACTGAACCACCAAGCTACATTCAAGGTCAAATATAAAGTCTTCTGTTGGTTTTTAAAGCTCTTCACAAAATAATAGGGGTTGGTTTGTTCTTGCTCCTTCCTTCTCATGGATGCTTCCAGACTTCTTCTCTGCCTCTAAGTACTCAGCAAGCTTTCCTTCTTTGACGTTCATTCAATACAAATTTCTGACCCAATCTACATCCTGGTGACTGTCACCAAGACATTCTCCTTCCTTCCCCAATGAATTCAGAGTCTGTCTCTCTTCCTCAAATTCAGTCCTTCTTATAGAGCACCTCAGTATCAATACCGAGGCCTTCTCAAACATCTAACTTCCCAGTTACTTAACCTAGGCAGTGATCATGCCTGGAACTGGTCCACGCCACTTCAGTTACACACAAAGATAGCTTTCCCAAGACCTTGCCATCATCCACAACTGTTCCATTTTCTGTACACATTCATGAACTCAGACATTCCCTTACCTGATCCTAATCTTTTATCATTCCATCATTCCCTCAGTCTTAAGGCCCCCTAACCCTAGACTAGTCCTCACTCTCACTTCCAGCCCCTCCAGCTCTCAGTTCTTTGCCAGACCATCAATACTGGATGTATCTTATAAGTACAGGATGGCTTCCATGGTATTTCTCCCTTTAGATTATGAGCTCCTTTGGACCACAAACTGGTATTGCCTTTCTCTATATGCCTAGAGTTTAGTATCATGTCTAGAACATAGTAAAGGAGTTTATCAGTCAGTCAATAAACAATTATTAAGTGTCTACTGGGTGCCAGGCACAAATCTGACATGTCACCAACCGAACAACTACATTTCCCCTCAGAGAGCAGCCTCATCCTCCCACCTATCCAGGCTCACAACCTTGAGGTCATCCTCACTCTCACTCACCTCCCATGTCCAATCTCACTGTATTATTTCTCCACTCAAGAACCTCTGATATCTCCCTATTACCTCCAGGGTCAAATATGACATCTTCTACTGGACCTTGAAGGCTCTTCACAAAAAGATTTTTCAAAAATGTTTGATGGAGGAGTGAAGGGATGAATTGGGATTATTTTACAAATGGGAAAAAAAGACTTTACCTGGAGAAAAGTAATTTCCTCCTGATCACACAGAATCTCTACCAGAGTGAGAAGTGTAGAAGAGAGACAACTGAGTCCTTAAGTATGGCTGTTAGGTAATTAGGACAAGGGTCCAGGAGGAATTAGGAATGGAAGATTCAATCTCCAAGACCCCTAGAAAAATTAGTGGCTTCCTGGGGTTTTCTTTTTCCTGTACATGTTTATTGACAAAGGGGTTGTGTTCTCTCTCTATGACCACAAGTTACTCAATTCTGGGTAAGCCACAGATGTCCCATAATCCTCTCCCTTTATTCTGAAATTCAATTAACCCCAGAGAAGGCAAGAGACCAGTGAGGCATCAATATACATGGTAAGTCTGGCCTGGGGACCTCCATACATGGGACCCTGAGGTGGGAGGAGGAATAGGAAAATCAAGGAACATGCATTCCTAAAAGGCTACAGGGTGGGAAATAAGAACATCTGATTCTCTGAGCAAGAATCAAGGCAGCTGAGTCCCTGAAGGAGAATAGGGGAGCTGGGAGAGATGTAAGAACATGGAGTAAAGAGGATCCTTGGGACATCAAAGGCAGAATGTCAGATCTGGGATGGGCCTTGGGACCCAGAATTTCAAAGCTGGGAGGGACCTGAGAACACAGAATATCCCATGTCAGTGCTCAGAAAAATCTAAAAACCATGTCAGGGATGAGAGGGACCTTGAGAAAAGCACTGTGAGAGCTACAGTTGGAACCTGCTGAATGTCAGGCCTGGAAAGGGCTCTAAAACTTAAGAGTTCAGGGGACACTTAGAACATGGAACATCAGAGCTGAGAATCCACTTTGAGCAAAGTACATCAAAGCAGGGAAGGACTCCGGAACATAGTGTTGGTACTTCAAGGGGGTCCAAAAAATGGAATAATAGAGCTAGAAGGGCTCATGGAACATAGACTGTCAAGAGGTGAGAGGTCCATTAGAACCCAGAACTTCCAATGGAGATTGGAAATAGAAAATAAAATTCAAGAGAAGGAAGCAAGGCTCTACCTTGGAATTTGGGGTCCACAGCACACTCCTGGCAAGAGAGAGAACATTGTAACTCAGTTGGGGGGTTTAGGTCACTGACTCAACACCCCTGTGGGAGGGAAGCAGGGGACAGACAGACAGGACACAGCCCAGAAGGAGTCATTCCCCCACACTACAATCTTGTGGCTCCCAGCTTTAACTGGCCAGTTTGTTTTGTCTCTCCCTTGAAGTATCCATTGAATTACAGGCTCTAGTCAATGTTGTATCACTCATCCTTGGCAAGGCCTGAAGGGAAGGGGCTTGAGAAGATCAAATAGAGAATATCAGGGCTGGGAAGGACCTTGGAGATAATCTGAACCAACTCCTAGATTTGATCCATCAGGAAACTAAACTTCAAGTGGAAGAGAATTGACTTGTCCAAGGCCACAAAAAAAAAGGCAGGGCCTAGGCTGAAATTAAAAGTCAGGGCTCAGGATGCCATGATCTGGAGTCCTTGGACACAGTTCTTGGTGGTGAAGCGGGGTGAAAATGCAGGAGGAGAAGCCCAATAGGATGGGAAAGTGACTGGAGCAGAGAGAGTACTCCGGCCCAGAAAAAAAGAAGAGATCAGGCAAAGCTTGAACAAGGCTCACACAATGAGTGCCAGGCTGGGAAAGGAAACAGTGGAGCCTACCAGAGGCTATTCTATCCCACACCTTTCCACCTACTGCCTCAGGAAGCACCCGAAATGGTAGAAACCCAGCACAGTTAGAAGCCCTGGGCTTAGAGTCTGACTCTAGTGAGCTACTTAATGCCTCCAGAATGGGGGGGGGGGGGGGAATGGGAGTAGGGGGTATTACAGTGGATTGGGCCTCAGTAGTCCTCATCTGTAGCATGAGGGAGTAGGACCAGGTGATCCCTAAGCAGCTCTGGATGCCAAGACATCTTGTGATCTCTCAGTTGAGATCATAGAACTAATGACCTTGGCAACCATCCATTTCAGCAAACTCATTTCACACTTGGGAAAACTGAGAGCACAACTCAGGACTCCCTGAGGTATATATAGCAGGCTTCAGAAAGAAGAGTTGTATGGGAACTTTGACCCCGAGGACAGTGATTCTAGGGTCCCAGAACCTATGTATGAGAGGAGGGCTCTGGGCAGGGTCAATCCTGGAGAAAATGGCCAGAATCAAATGACCAGACCAGGGAGAGCACAGGGCTAGGTGGCTGGAAGCCCTGAAGGAAATCTTTGGGCAATCCAAACCAAGCCAACAGGCATTGATGAAGGACCTACTGTGTGCCAGGAACTGGCTTAGTCCTGGGGATATTAAGAAAGACAAAACCAGTCCCTGCCCTCAAGCAGCTTCCAATCTAATGTTATTGGTGTGTTCCAGGTGTGAGGATGATGGAGAACTCCTCGGAGCTCCCTCCAAATGCTTCAGACAACCTCTTCCCTGTGGAGCCTTCACCATCTGCCATCCACCAAACCTTCTAGATCATCTCTCTCATCATCTACTGCTTAGCCTTTGTCCTGGGCATAATTGGAAATGGGCTGGTGATCTGGGTGACAGGCTTCCAGATGACTCGCACAGTCACCACTGTCTTGTTCCTCAACCTGGCCTCAGCAGACTTCACCTTCACTGCCTTCCTGCCCTTCATCATTACTATGGCCCTGCAACCCCATTGGCCCTTTGGCTGGTTCCTCTGCAAACTTGTTAGCTCCATGTCCGTCTTTAATATGTCTGCCAGTGTCTTCCTGCTGACACTCATCTCTCTTGACCGCTGTGTCTCTGTCCTCTGGCCAGTGTGGACCAGGAATCACCGCACACCTGCCCGGGCAGCCCTGGCTGCTCTAGGGGCCTGGATTTTTGCCCTGGCTATAGCTTTTCCAACAGTAATCTTCAAGACTACAGTCACAGAGGATGGGATAACCTTTTGCTACTCTGACTTGGACCCCTGGAATGAGACAACAGATGATCAGGACCACTATGATGCCCTGGCTGAGAGCCGCCTCTGGTCCCTGGTGCTCAGCCGTTTCTTCCTAGGTTTTGTGATCCCTCTAGTCATCATCAGTGTCTGCTATGGCCTTATAGCAGTCAGGCTCTGCAGTGGAATGAAGATGGTCAAGTCCAGTAGGCCCTTCAAGGTCCTCACAGCTGTGGTGGCTGCCTTCTTCCTCTGCTGGCTCCCTCATCATGTGGTGTCTATGATAACAGTCTCCGTGTACCAACAGCCACACCTTGAAGATCTTTTGCCTTTCCTGAGTCCTCTTTCCTCCTCCCTGGTATTTGTCAATAGTTGTCTCAACCCTTTGCTCTATGTCTTCATAGGCCGGGACTTCAGGGAGAGACTGCTCAGATCCCTGCCAGCTGCCCTGGAGAGGGCTCTGAGTGAGGAATCTGGCCCAACAGGCATCACGGGGAGCTACTCCAACTCTGCTGCTCCTGCCACTGATGCTGAAAGCCAGGGGTTATGAAGAGGCCCCCTATCTTCTATGATCTTTCTTCAGGTCTGATTTCCTCTCCTCCTTCTGGCAGTCTATGGTCTGTATTCCATGTTCTAAAAACCCTTTTTGGCTCTGACATTCTGTTTTCAGTTCCCCCACCCCAGCACTGGCACTCAGTGTTCTAAGGCCCCTTCTGGGGATGACAGTCTATGCTTTAGGCCAGCTGGTACTTCTGGACTCTCACCTTTTCTAGGCTGTGTTCTAAGGCCAAACTATGTAATAGAAAACTAGCCATCTAAAAGCCTTCCTGGATGAGGCACAGGTCCAGATCTCTCAGCTCATAGTCCTCCTCTCAGACCCCTGAGGAGGGATGGAACTATCATCCTCCCTCCCTGGAGTTCATCACCCTCATTCACTTACCTCTTCAAACCCTCTCAGGTTTTGAAACCTCTTCTCATGATCTCTCCCTCTTTCATCAAGTTCCTTCCCTTGGTTCCTTTGGGCTGGCAGAAATTGCTCCACCTTTCAGATCAGTCCAGAGAACACTGCAAATGGCCTTGGGCAATACTTGTTCCTCCCTCTCAGGGCTCAACTTCTACAGTCATCCCCACAACCTTGGGGAGGGAGTGGGAGGCCCTCTGCCAGGGACTAGGAAGTAAGAAGGGGAAGGGAAAGAGCCTGGAGCCAAGAATAAAGAGATCTGGGATCAATCCCTAGCCTCTTCCCCCATGAGACTTTGGGCAAGCAATTCCTTCTCTGTACCTCAGTTTACTCCCCTGTCAATTGAGGGAGAGCTGGCACTCACTGATTCTCCAGGCACTCTTTCCAACCTCATTTTGTTACCATTTTCTTCTGGCTATGGGATGCCCAAGTGAAACTGGCAGGGACTCCCTCCTTCAGAAATCTGGCCTATAGATTGGCAAGTGGAGTTCCAGCCCACAGGGGACACCTGGGCCCAGCCACTTCCCCTCTCAATGCATACCATCTGCACAGAGATGATCATAGTATCCATGGGAGTAGATGAGGTAGAAAAGAAAGCTCAGGGGGAAAAGAGATGAGGACCTAGCACAGAGACTTGAACCAGGACCTCCATGGTAGCCTGGATGAAGAAGCAGCAAGAGAGACATCAGATGGGTAAGAAGAGAACCCAGAGAGAAATGTCCCAAAAGGCAAGAGGATTCAGGAGAACCCCTTTCTCCTTCACATAAAAGCCACTAAATCCTTGTCTAGGTGATTAGTAACAGCAGCAGGAAGGAATCTGGGGAGAAGGTTCAATCTCTGGAGGGGGGGTGGGAGATGCACTCCTCCCTGCTTCAAGTGAAAGCAGCAGCAAACTTTCCAAGTCATCTTATGGAAGAAACTGCCACCACCACCACACCAGGCTTCAGCCACCACCACGCTGACCCGGGAGCAGCCAGCAACGTCCAGGCAAGACACTGCCACCAGCAAAGTTCATCACTTGCCCAAGGCTCAGATGATGGGTAGCATTTTTCAGCAATAAAGTCTTTCTGGAATTAAGATATGGACTCTGGATTTTTAGACCTCATGCTAAGGCACACTGATCAGGCTACAGCAGAGTAGAAACCTAACTTTCCTATATCCTGGGAAACCAGTCTGAGGCTCGCTTTACTGGGATATTTGCCTTGTGGTGGTCACGGTCTGGAACCAAACCCACAATACCTCCAAGGTCTGCCTGTCTCTCATTGGAGCCTCCCAGCACTCTGGCCATGAAATGGGCCATATGGATATCAGGTATGGGACAGCCTTTGTTCCACCCTACAGCAACACAGGAGGTCCCAAGGACAGAGAACAGAACACATTCACCTCCAGCTTCAATTTCCCATCCCATCCAGTTGCCCACTCAGGTCATCTCACCATTTGCTATCCACCACATACCAAACCAGCCCTTCTTCTCCCATCCCCGCTCACCATTCCCCAGAATGGATTCTTCTCCTCCTATTAGAATGCAAGGTCCTCAAGGGCAGGGATTGTCTCTTTGTAATATTCCTATCCCTGTTGCTTAACTTCATGCCTGATGTGGGCTCTGAGTGAGGTTGTTGTTGTTCACTTGTGTCTGACTCTTGGAGACCTCACTTGGGGTTTTCTTGGCAAGGATACTGGCGTGGTTTGCCATTTCCCTTTGTAGCTCATTTTACAGGTGAGGAAACTGAGGCAGAGTTACATGACTTGCCAAGTCATACAGCTAGTAAAGTTTTTGAGGCCAAATCTGAACTCAGGTCTTCCTGATTCCAGTTCCAGTGCTCTATCCACTGTGCCACCTAACTAATAGTTATCACTTTAAAAGATGCTTTTTTAGCATTATCACTTCTTAAAGCCTTTTGTACATGCATGTACACACATGCACACACCCACGCGCACACACACACACACAGGATTTAAAATGGATAAACATATTCTGAATGCACCACCAGGTGTCACTCTACTCAAACAGTTTCTTTTGCTCTACTATATCTGTACACAGACCAACTTTCTAGTTGACTAGAAATAACTTTCTAGCTGTCCTAAAGAGACCAGTTGGCTTTCTCCAACCTTAAAATGGCATCCTGTAGCTTTTTCCTCTGGTTCAAGTTCCACTCTGGTCTCAGAGATGAAGTCTCATTCAAATATCAGAATTTAAAATACACCGTTTGTAGTTTGGCTTGTGTCCCTATTCCTCATGGTTGCTGTCATCTTTTTATCTTTTTCCTCAGGACCCATAGATTCAGGCTGTGATATATTGCAAGGGTATAGTTTTCTTTTTTCAGTTTCATTTGCATTGATAGCTTTTGTTTTTATATCACCTCTACTGTCCACTACGTTCATCCTAGGGCGCCTTTATGGCAAAGAATAAGAGAAGTGATAAGGTGTGAGGAGCAGTTTACCAAAAATCATCAACACATCAACCAAGTGTGGCATTGCACCCAGTGTTCCTTCTACAGCTCTTCGTTCTCCTAGGGCTCCTTTGGAGAAATGAGTGGTCCTTATCTCATGCATTCCATTTTTGGCTTTGTGATGGTTCCTTCCATGGGCAATGTTGCCAACATTGTGTATACTGCTTTCCTGGCTCTGCTGACCTCCTTTTGCATCAGTGCTTGTAAGTCTCCCTATACATCTCTGTATTCTTCAGTCATCACTTCTTACGGGACACTAATACTCTATTCTATGCACATAGCACCATCTATTCAGCCTTTCCCCAAGCAATGAGCATCTACTTTGTTTCCTGTTCTTTGCTTCTATTAACATCTTGGTCTCTTGTCTACAGGACCTTTGCTTTGATCAATGATTGCCTTGAGAATGTGCCAAGCAGTGGGATCTCTGGCTCAAAGGAGAACTCTGTTCTAACATAATTCTAATTGCTTTCCAGAGTGTTTACACCACACAGCCCCACCTTAGTAATCATAGTTTTTAAATAAGTGGGGTTTTTACTCAGCCCAGGTTTCACTGGTTCACAGGGAACCCCTAGATGAGATGTTCTCTGCAACCCATAGTCATAGAGAGGTTAAATGTCTCTCTCAGAGGCACATAATCAATATATGTCTGAGGCAGGATTTGAACACAGCTCTTCTCAGTTTTACAATTGATTCTCTACTCACTATACCAGTGGCCCATGGATTCCTGGGAGTCTCCAAGACCTTTTCAGTGGGTTCATTAAGTCAGATCTATTTTCAAAATGATACTAATGTTATCTGTCTATTAAATCTTTCCTCTTTCCAATCACATATCAATATGAGGCCACATTTTCTTTACATATTCCAGTCAAACAATAGTTGGAATGCAGAAGAAGAAAGGAGAATCCGGTTGTCTTTCATTAAGCCAGACATTAACGAGATTTGCAAAAATATATCAAATGCTGCCATTCTTCTCAGTATCTTTTTTGCTCCCAAAAAGTTATTTTGGAAAAACAGTTAAGGGGCTAGGGCTTGATGACATCTAACAGTCTCTGAGATAAGTGGGAAAACGAGAAAGGGGAAGGTGCTTTACCCCCACCCCCCACGCCCCCCAGGGCTGGAGACACAGATCCAGGTATTTCCATCCATTTATTTCTCCGTGAAAAGAAAAAAGGAACAAAATTAAAACCACACAGTTGACACGATAAACCACCCAATTGGGGGCTGAGAGGGGAGCAGGAGGAGGAAAGGGTACAGGGAAGGGGGTCCCCATTACAGGATCAGGGACCAGGGACCTAGGTGACCCCCATCCTGCCCTGTTGCTCCTACCCTGTGGGCAGGCAGGCCACTCCTTCTGCAGGCCACTCTGTCCATCCCCCCAAGGCCCCTAGCCTGGTGCAGCCCTCCATCCCTGGGAGAGCAGGGAGGAAGGATGGGAGCCGTGCTGGAGAGAGGGAGGGAGCCAGGGGGTCAGACCATGCACTGGGAGTCAGAGCCAACGATGCCCCACCCCACCCAGGGAGGGGGGCAAAAACACCAGCTCTCTCCTCTTCCATTATCAGGCCAGAGACAAAACTGGATAAGACAAGAGAGGAGAAAGAGAGGGACTATTTAGCGAGCTTGAAGTCTAGCCTCAGCTGCCCCAGGTCCCACCCCCCCCATAGCCCTGCAGCCTCAGAACTCTGCT
>NW_025393254.1:0-2363 GCF_016433145.1 Gracilinanus agilis
TAAGTATATTATAATTAACTAAATAATATTTTATTTAATAAAAATAATTTTTAAATTTTTAATCATGACCCCTTTTGGGATTTTCTTGTCAAAAATATTAGAGTAGTTTATCATTTCCTTCCCAGCTCATTTGATAGATGAGGAAACTGAGACAAAAACAGTGTAAAGTGACTTGCCCAGTGTCATAAAGCTAATAAGTTTCTGAGGTCAAATTTAAACTCAGGTCTTCCTGACTCCACTCTATCCAGTGTGCCACCTAGCTGTTGATTTTATGATCTGCAAGCAAAGTATAATGGGAGGGGAGTGGGGCGGAAATACCTCATTTTAATTTTTGTACTTAGAAACATAAGACCATAGATTTAGACCTGGAAGGGACATTATAAGTCTTTTAGTTCAACCCCAGTATTTTACAGTTGAAGCTCAAAAAAGCTAAGCGACTCATCCAAGATCATACAAGTAGTATAGGTTATGTGTTAATGAATCGCATAATACACTAAAAACCTTTTCCTGTATTTTTTAAACTATAGTTTCCACAGAAATTTGAAAGGTTACATCAACAGTCTGATTTAGTATTCTTGAAATGGCTATGCTAGAACTCAGTAGAGTGTAATTACTCATATTTTATTTCAGCTTGTATGAATGGCACCAATTTTTGAATTTGCATTTTTTGAAAACGAGGTGTTGGAATACATGAAATCGTAGAGTTATGAAATGTTAGATTTTACACGGAAGGGATCTTGGAAGTAGTCATTGACCTTAGTTCCCTCACTTCACACATGGGTAGACAAAGGCCACTAAGATACCAAGACTTGCCCAAGATTCTAGTTATCTATTGGTCAAGCCACAAAAATGGGAATGGTTTTTTAAAAAGAAACCTAACAAAATGTGTGAATGTGAGTGAATGACCTCCCATCCATAGTTGTATGCTAGGGAGGTTATATCCTTATTCCAGAGATAGTGCCATTATTTAAAACGTTTTTTGGAACTCTTCTTTGGGAGACAGGTTGTAGGGGAAAGCTCCTCTTTGGAGTCAGGAGAACATTGGTTCTGTCACCTACTAACTGTGCCACCTTGGGTGGCATGAATTTGGCTCTTGTGCCTCTCTTACATATTGGTTGTGTGACCAAGGACAAGTCTTTAGACTACTCTGGGCCCTTGTTTCCTTTTCTGTAAAATTGGAACACTTGACCTTCATGATTTCTAGAGTCCCTTGGCTCTGAATAGAAGATCATCTCTTTTTCAAATGTCCTTTTCTTTTTCTTTCCTTTTTGGTCTGAACTTGTGAGGCCATTGAGGTAAGAAGCTTAAGATTTTATTTATTTATTTAAGTTTATTCTGCCCATGAGGAGAAACAACTATTATTATAATCTTAGAAAGTTGCCTGGAGTGCTGTAATGTTAGGTAAGATGGCCAGTCATGGAGCCAGGATGTATGAGGAGCATAGGACGCGGATCAGCACAAAATCATTCAATCGAGTCTAGTCAATGAGTTAGGAGATCAAGTAGGATAATAACATTTTTAATTTTAAAAAAAAAAGGAGATGGGTGTTTGTAGTTGTGGGAATGATTTTTCCCTGAGACTCTTTGTAAACCAAATCTGAGATTCAATGGTCAGATATGTTAACATGTATTAAATATTATTGTCCTCCCTGTGTAATAACAACAATAGCTAATTGTTTATTATTGCCAACATTTATGCAATTTTTAAAAATTTTATTGATTAATTATGAAAATTTTTCCATGGCTACATGATTCATGGTCTTTCCCTCACCTCCTCCTGTAGCCAATGCACAATTCCTCTGGGTTTTACATGTGTCATTGGTCAAGACCTATTTCAATATTATTAATATTTGCATTAGGGTGATCACTTAGAGTCTACATCCCCAATCATATCCTCATCGACCCATGTGGTCAAGCAGATGTTTTTCTTCTGTGTTTCTGCTCCCACGGTTCTTTCTGTGGATGTGGCTAGTTTTCTTTCTCTTAAGTCCCTCAGAATTGTACTGGATCATTGCATCGCTGCTAGTAGAGAAGTCCATTACAATCAAATTGTGCCACGGTGCATCCGTCATTTGTACAATTTTTTAATGTTCATAGAACACTTTATTTTAGATCCTTACGACTACCTTGTGGGGTAGATGCTATTGTCATTCCCATTTTACAGATGAAGAAGCTGAGGTCCAGAGAGGTAATGCGTTTTGCTCAGAGTCACACTGACAGGGAGTGTCAGAGGCAGGAGTCAAACTCATGTCTTTATGACTCAAACTCCTAGCTCTATGCACTTGCATGACACAGTGCTCTGTACTCAATGGATGTTGGTGATTTTAGATTTATATATATATATATATATATATTTCTTCAATT
>NW_025393255.1:0-9070 GCF_016433145.1 Gracilinanus agilis
GATGGGAGAGAATTTGAAGGAGAAGTAAGATAGGGAGGGAGAGGAAGAAGAGAGGGAGAAGGAGGACTTCTGTTGGTGCGGCCAAGATGGAGGAGTAACTAGGGCAGCAGCATGCCATTTCACCACAAAAATCCTCTCCTACCAAGAGTAAAATATCGCCACAAAAAAAATATGAGTGAAAGAACCAAAAATGAGACAGAGGGAAACAACCTTCAAAAAAAGAAAAATCCAAAAGGTAGGCAGAGGCCATCTGGGGAACTGAGGTAAGAGGGGAGCAGAGTTAGTAGGAGACATAGCAGTAAGTGAGGAGCAAGGCAATAGCAAGCCATACCCCCAACCCATCCAGCACTGGCCCATACATCTGCTCTCACAGGGTTCTGAACTTAAGCCCAAGATGTCAGACTCTGAGATCCTGCTAGGCAAATAGAGGTCCAAGCCAACAAACACCACTTGAAATTGCAAACCTGTGAAGAAGTCCAAAGTCCCAGCCCAAGGCAATCTGGGCTAAAGGGGGCCAATATAGGTGGGCCCAGAGCAAAGCTAGGAATCCCAGTCTGGGGTTGGGGTGATGACATAATCCACGGTTTGGGGTGAGGACATAGTTTTCAGGGGGAGCCTCCCCAGGGCCTTTTTGCCCAAAACTAAGTGTGAAGCTCTATGACAGGGCAATTAAGGGTGTGCTTGATTGAATCAAGAACACCTTGACACCAAAAAAATTGAGCCTAAGCCTGGGTTTAGAATCTGATCAGCACTTGACTTGATCAAGTTCAGACTCTGTTCAAAAGCTTAAGCCCAAGTTTGAGGGAAGTCTCTTAACCAGCAACATCTCAATGGTCAATTGAATCATTAGGGGGAGGGGACTCTCTGAGCTCTCAGCCTTCAGACCATCTGGTAAACTAGTAACAACCCAGAAAGTAACCTGAGAATAACACCAAGGAAGGTCTGAAGTTTAAGAGGCTTTCCTACCTTCCCAGAAAACAGCCTACCTTATAATTAGGTAGGAAAAATGAACAAACAAAAAAATACCTAACTCTAAAGAGTTTTTATGGAGACAAGGAGCAAGATGCAGACACAGAGGGGACAGTGAAAGCAAAGGAATCACACCCAAAGTCCAAAAGAAAAATATAGAATGGACAAAGAGTCTGTAAGAGCTCAAAAAAGACTTCAAAAACAATTTATTAGAGGTAGAGGAAAAGTAGGGAAGAGAAATGAAAGTCATGCAAGAAGAAAGGAAGTAATGCCAGAAGAAATGGTTTCATTGAAAAAGGAGAACTAAAAACTGACAGAGGAAAACCAGGCCTTTAAAATCAGAATTGACCATTTAGAAACTAATGATTTCATGAGAAATCAAGAAACAATGAAGTAGAATCAAAGAAATGAAAAAAAAACAGAGGAAAACATGAAATATCTTATTAAAAAACACAAATGAACTATAAAACAGATCTAGGAGACATAATCTGAGAATTATTGGATTACTTAAAAGCCACAATGATGAAGAACCTTGAATATTGTATAGTTAGAAAATCTTGAAACCTTTGAACTATGTTCCCCAGAATTCCTTTAGTATTTCCCAGAATTCATTTTGATATCTCCACCATATTGCATGGTCACATTTTGAATAGAGTTTGCAGGTAAGCAATTCCTCCCCCTTCTTTTTCCCCACATGAGGGATAAAAAAGGTGACTCTTTACTCTATCTTTTTTATTCACGTTATTAGAAATAAGCCTTATTAAATATGATACTTAGAATATTGTATATTAATTAAAAAACCCATGATATCATATTACTAGAAATTATCAAAGATAATTGCCCAGAAATCCTTGAGCAAGAAAATAAAATTGCATTTCAAAGAATTCACAGATTGTCTCCAGCAAGAAATCCTTAACTGACAACTTCTAAGAATTAAATAGCCAAATTCAAGAGCTACAACACCAAGGAAAAAAATACTTCAAGCAGCCAGAAAGAAACCATTAAAATACCATGGAGCTACAATCTTGATCTTTTGTTCTTCCAAATAAACTTTGTTATAATTTTTTCTAATTCTGTAAAAAAGTATTTTGGGGGGCAGCTGGGTAGCTCAGTGGATTGAGAGCCAGGCCTAGAGACAGGAGGCCCTAGGTTCAAATCCAGCCTCAGACACTTCCCAGCTGTGTGACCCTTGGCAAGTCACTTCACCCCCATTGCCTACCCTTACCAATCTTCCACCTATAAGTCAATACACAGAAGTTAAGGGTTTAAAAATTTTTTTTAAAAATTATAAAAAAAAAGTATTTTGGTAGTTTGATAGGTATGGCAATAAATAAGTAAATTAATTTGGGTAGCATGGTTATTTTTATTATGTTAGCTCCTCCTACCCATAAGAAATTGTTCTAAATCTCTAATAATTAGAGAAATGCAAATCAAAAGAACTCTGAGGTATCACCTCACACCTAGCAGATTGGCTAAAATGATAGCAGGGGAGAATAATGAATGTTGGAGGGGATGTGGCAAAATTGGGACACTAAAGCACTGCTGGTGGAGTTGTGAACTGATCCAAACATTCTGGATGGCAATTTGGAATTATGCCCAAAGAGTAATAAAAGAATGCCTGCCCTTTGATCCAGTCAAACCATTGCTGGGTTTGTACCCCAAAGAGATCATAGATAAACAGACTTGTACAATATTTATATCTGTGCTCTTTGCGATGGCAAAAAACTGGAAAATGAGAGAATGTCCTTTGCTTAGAGAATGGCTGAACAAATTGTGGTATCTGTTGGTGATGAAGTACTATTGTGATAAAAAATAAAAAGAATAAAAATAAAAAGAAAGAAATACTATTGTGCTGAAAGGAATATTTATAGCTGGGCTCTTTGTGGTGGCAAAAAACTGGAAAGTGAGGGTATGCCCTTCAATTGGGGAATGGCTGAACAAATTGTGGTATATGTTGGTGATGGAATACTATTGTGCTCAAAGGAATAATAAACTGGAGGAATTGCATGTGAACTGGAAAGCCCTCCAGGAATTGATGCAGAGTGAAAGGAGCAGAGCCAGAAGAACATTATACACAGAGACTGATACACTGTGGTAAAATTGAATGTAATGGATGTCTGTACTAGCAGCAATGCAATGACCCAGGACAATTCTGAGGGATTTATGGAAAAGAACACTACCCACATTCAGAGGAAGAACTACAGGAGAGGAAGCACAGAAGAAAAACAACTGCTTGAACACTTGGATTAATGAGGACATGATTGGGGATGTAGACCAGAAAGAACCACACCAATGCATGAATCTATATGTAAATCAGTCTTGACTGACCACACAAGTTAAAACCAGTGGAAATTCCAGTTAGTTATGGGTGTGGGGGTGGGGTGGAGCTTGAGGGGGTGAAGGGGAAAGTAAAAACTTGAATCATGTAACCATGGAAAATTTTTCTAAAAATAAAAAAAATGAAAAAAACCTGGGAAATGAGGGTATGCCCTTCAATTGGGGAATGGCTGAACAAATTGTGGTATCTGTTGAGGGACCCATGAGAAAGAAAGCTATCCACATTCAGAGGAAGAACTATAGGAGTAGAAATACAGAAGAAAAACAACTGCTTGAACATATGGGTTGATGGGGATACTATTGGGGATGTAAATGCTAAATTATCACCTTAGTGCAACTATCAATTATATGGAAATAGGTCTTGATTAATAATACATGTAAAACCTAGTAGAATTGTGTGTCAGGAATGGGGAGGGGGGGATTAGAGGAAAGGGAAAGAACATGAATCATGTAACCATTGGAAAATAGTCTAAATAAAAATTAAAAAAAAAGAACTAGTTAATTACAACTAGTGTGTTCAGAAAAAAATACTTGGAAGTTTCACAGCAAAAAAAGGGTAAAAGCTTTTCAAAAAAGAGAATCAGATACTTTCAATGCATCATTAGCAAAACATAATATGTATAAGAAGTATCCTCAAAGATTAATGAAAAAATCATCTCCATACAATCCTAAAAAGTTTTCCTATCTCTTCTCAGTTTTTATTTTGTAGCAAAACACTTATATGATTTGTATAAAAACATAAATAAATCACTTCTTGTTTTTCCTACATCTTAAAAAAAAAGAAAAAAAGAAAAGAAAACAGCAGCAGCTCTGCTTCCAAGGGGGGCAGCCAGCATCAAGGGGATTAGGAAGATCATGAATGCCACACAGAAATTAGCAGCTGGACCTATCAGCAGCAGAAAAGTAACTTTCCCCTTTCTTTGAAAAGCTACTCAAAGGAAAGTAGCAGGGTGGCCATAGAAAAGGGGGAAAAGAAAAAAAAACAAAAACACAAAAAAGATAGAACCAGGCTAGCAGCTCTAGAGACAGTTTGGAGTTCTCTCAAAGCTCTTAGGGCAGGAGGAAGGTAAAAATCCATGGCAGGAAAAACTTGACTTGCTAGGCTATCTGAAAAAATTGAAAGTTTATTCTATAACTTCATGTGGTCACCATCAATGTAAGAAATAAAATGAATATGAAAAAGATAACTTTATGAATATTATGGGTTTTAAAAGTTTTATTAGTAGCCAGTAGAAAATAAAGCCACATGCCATTTGTGTTTTGTCAGTTTAAAAGACCCTTCAATACCTGCTGCCACCATGCTGGATCAGGAGCCAAAGAGGAAGTACAAGTTCAGCCCCTCAATTTTATTCTCCTGTCTACATCATTGCTTAAGGACAGGAAGTCAGTGAGCTCATGGGAAATGTACAGTTCAGAGACCCCACAATTTCTAATAACACAGTCTAGTCTGAGTTTACACTTGTGTAAAGGGAATCCTTTATTCTCTTTGCAGGGTGGAGTTAACTTTGGTTAACAATAACTTAAGTACTCCTACTTAGTAACTCACTAGATTGTGAGGACAGGATTAACTATCCTTTTTCTACCTTTTGATTGAATCAACACAAGCTTGAACTAGGTGGAGGAACTTAGTGAATTCACACCCTACATAGTGCTAGTTGAGAAGCCAGTAAGATCGTTGGAGAGTTCTACTATTTTCTAACTCAAACAACGAGAAATCCCAATCAGAAAAAGCAATTGAACAAGTCATCAAGGAACTTCCAAAGAAAAAATCCCCAGGGACAGATGGATTCACATGTGAATTCTATCAAACCTTTAAAGAACAACTAATCCAATACTATACAAATTACTTGACAAAATAAGCATTGAAGAAGTTTTACCAAACTCCTTTTATGACACAAATATGGTACTGATTCCAAAGCCAGGCTGACCAAAAAGAAACCAATTTCCTTAATGAATATAGATGCAAAAATTTTAAATTGACTCCTAGCAAAAAGATTCCAGCAAGTGATCATGAGGATTATTCAATATTATCAGGTGAGATTTATAGCAGTAATGCAAGAAGGGTTTAATGTTAGGAAAACCACCCATGTAATTGACCATATCAACAACCAAACCAACAGAAATCACATGATTATCTCAATAGATGCAGGAAAAGTCTTTGACAAAATACAATACACATTCCTATTGAAAACACTAGAAAATATAGGAATAGAAGGGCCATTCCTCAAAATAATAAACTTTATATATTTAAAACCATCAGCAAGTATCATCTGCAATAGGGACAACTTACAGCCTTCCCAATAAGATGAGGAGTGAAGCAAGGATGCTTATTATCACCTCTATTATTTGATATTGTTCTAGAAATGCTAGCAGTAGCAATTAGAGAAGAAAAAGAAATTGAAGTGATTAAAGTAGACAACAAAGAAACTGAACTATCACTCTTTGCAGATGATATGAGGATCTACTTAAGCAACCCCAGAAAATCAACTAAAAGACTAGTGGAAATAATTAATAACTTTAGTAAAGTTTCAGGGTACAGAATAAACCCACTTAAATCATCACCATGAATATATATTTCCAACAAAACCCAGCAGCAGGAGTTAGAAAGAGAAAGTCCATTTAAAATTACTCTAAACAATATAAAATATTTAGGAATCTATCTGCCAAGACAAACACAAAACACTTTTAACGCAATTAAAAGTAGATGTAAACAATTGGACAAACATTATTTGCTCCTGGGTAGGATGAGCTAATAGAATAAAAATGACAATCCTACCTATCAAACTACCAAAAATTGTTTTATAGAATTAGAAAAAATTATAACAAAGTTCATCTGGAAAAACAGGAGATCAAGAATATTAAGGGAAATAATGAAAAAAAAATGGGAAGGATTGTAGCATATCACTATCAGATCTTAAACTGTACTACAAAGCAAGTGGTCATTGCAACAATATGGTACTGGGTAAGAGACAGAAGGGTGGTTCAATGGAATAGACTTGGGATAAGTGACATCAGCAAGCTAGTGTTTGATAAACCCAAAGACCCCAGCTTTTCAGACAAGAACTGACTATTTAACAAAAACTGCTGGGAAAATTAAAAAAAAATATTGTGGGGAAAATTAGAATTAGATCAGCATCTCTCACCCTATACCAAGATAAATTCAAAATAGGTATATGACTTAAATATAAAGAGTGAAATCATAAATGAATTTGGTGAACATAGATTAAAGTACCTGTCAGGTCTGTGGGAAAAGAAGGAATTTAAGATCAAGTAAGAGATAGAGAATATTTTAAAATGTAAAATGATTGACTTTTATTATATCAAATTATAAAGGTTTTCTACAAATAAAACCAAAGCAACAAAAATTAGAAGGAAAGCAACAAACTGGAAGAAAATTTTTATAACAAAACTCTCTGACGAAGCTTTAATTTTCTAAAAATATAAGGAACTAAGTCAAAACTACAAAAATTCAAGCCATTCCCCAATCAACAAATAGTCAAGGGAATGAATAGGCAGTTTTTACAGGATGAAATGAAAACTATCAATAAGCACATGAAAAAGTGTTCTAAATCCCTCCTGATTAGAGAAATGTAAATTAAAAAAAAACTCTGTGCTACCACCTCAGACCTCTCAGATTGGTCAATATGACAACAAAGGAATGTGATAAAGGTTGGAGGGGCTGTGGCAAAATTGGTACACTAATACGCTTCTGGTGGAATTTTGAATTGGTCCAACCATTCTGGATGACAATTTGGAACTAAGTGCAAAGAATATTAAATGAATGTCTATCCTTTGACCCAGCCATACCTTAGCTGGTTTTGTACCCCAAAGAGATAGATAATAAGGAAAAAGACTTGTACAAAAATATTTTTACCTGCACTCTTTGAGGTGGTAAAAAATTGGAAAATGCAGGGGTGTCCATCTATTGAGGAATGGCTGAACAAATTGTGATACCTGTTGGTGATGGAATACAATTGTGCTAAAAGGAATAATGAACTGGAGGAATTCCATGTGAACTGAAATGGCCTCCTGGAATTGATGCAGAGTAAAAGGAGCAGAACCAGAGGCATGTTGTACACAGAGGCTGACACACTGTGGCAAAATCAACTATAAGAGACTTTTCTACAGTTACCAATGCAATGACCCAGGACAATCCAGAGGAACTTAAAAGAAAGAGAGCTATCCACATCCAGAGAAAAAACTGTGGAACCAGAAATGTATCAGAAAAATATATGATTGATCACATAATGTGATAGGGATGTGTTTAGGGTTTTGGCATTAAAAGATCATTCTACTTCAAACATGGAAATAGGTTTTGAAAAATGATATATGTATAACCCAGTGGAATTGCTTGTCTGCTCTGGGAGGTGGGAGGACAGAGTAGGGAAGGGGGATCATGATCCATATAACCATGGAAAAATATTCTCAATAAAAATAAAAATAAAGAAATGTTGATCTACAAGACTTCAATTGCAGATCAAAAGGGAGGCAGAAAAGAAACAAGAAACAATGAAGGTAGGAAAAAGGGAGGGAAAAATTTAAGTAGAGAAGGAGAAAGGGGGAGATGAGGGAATGCTGAATGAATGAGTGAACAAATAAATGAATGAGAGAATGGTTCCTTTCAATGAACTCCTTGGGAGATTGGTATGGAAAAGTGATGATCTTGAGTGAGACACAACACAAAATGAGGGCCATAGCATACTCAAGGGACTTTTACTGAATCGGGATAGATAAGATGTCTAAAGAAATAAATGTATTATCAAAAATCACATTAAGTAAGCTTCCCAAAAGATGAGAAGAGGGTAGGAAACTGAGGCAAGATATTTTATGAAATTAACTTTATTGCTACCTTCTCTTTTGATGTTTTCTCCTTTTCAATCTTCCCTTTTATCTTCTTAGAGAGCTCAGACATCATAGGAGACATTTCCCTGTCACTATATCTCTAATGAAAAAACAGATATTTCCCACTCAATCCCCACTGACCAGAAAGACTGAAAGGCACACACCTTTGTTTTGAAGTGCCTGGATGTGAACAACATTGTGAATGCCTAGGCACATTATTATAAAAAAGAAGGGGAGGGAAGGGATTATGAGAGCTCAGTCCTTTTATAGAGATTAGAAGCACTGAGGGATGTAGGAATTCTCAGGTTTGCAGAAAGGACTAAAGGAAGAGCTTAAAGGTAGAAATTGTGAAAAAAGATAGTATGAAATAAGTTCAAAAATCTTTTTTTTTCTGCTAGAGCTCTGAGTAAAGTGCTGGCCTTATCTTTGATGAGTAGGATATCAGAGAAGAAAGGAATCAGAATTAAAATTCTCATTTAAGAAAGTTAAATGTTTTTCAATTATATAATTAGTAACCACCACCACCATCAAAAAAACACTTAAATAAAAGAATGGATGAAAAATTATGTGCAAATAACAATTTCCATATTATTCACCAGTATGAATCTTCAGGTCCATTATAGTAGTTTAAAAAAAAAAAAGGAAAAGTTGAGAATTCAGTTCTTTTACAGAGACAAGAAGCAGTGACCAACACAGGAATTCTCAGCTTTCCAGAGAGGAGTAAGGAAAAGAGCTCAAAGAATGAAGGTGGAAGAAAAGGCAGGCTAAACTGGAGAACTTTGGTAATAGTAATAGGAAGAAAAGGGTTTGTTTGTTTGTTTTTCCCAAGAGATGGCAATGATGAATTATGGGATAAGAAGAAAGGTGAGAACTCGGCCCTAAGGCAGAGGCTTAAGCACTATCAAAACATGAGTTCTCACCT
>NW_025393256.1:0-14692 GCF_016433145.1 Gracilinanus agilis
AATCCAGATAACAGGCCCTAAATTTGACCCTATTTCTCCAATTGGCTCTTTACATCTAACGGCTTTCAACAAGGGCTTCCAGAAATAAAGAGTTGACTACCCCTCATATTCTGCCCTCTTCACACCTCATCTGAAGTTATGTTTCCAGTTCTAGACTTCATAATTTATGAAGGATACTAATTAAATAGGAGAGAGTCTAGAGGAGGACAGCTGAAACGGTGAAGGGTCTTAAGTCTGTCTCATATAAGGATCACCTGAAGTAACTAAGAATGTTTAGTTTGAAGAAGAAATCATCCAGGGTAAAAATGAAAGCTGACTTCAAGTATTTGAAGAGCTGTCCAAAGGAGGAAGGAATTATTTTTCTTCTGCATGGCCCCAGAGGGCAGTAACTGAAACAGTGAGCAGAAGGGGCAATGAGGCAGACCTATATGTACAAAAGTATCTCTAGCAGTCTTTTTATGGTGGTAAAGAACTGAAAATTGAGGGGATGCCTGTCATTTGGGAAGTAGCTGAACAAGTTGTGGTGTGGTGATTTTGATAGAATGCTATTGTGCTGGGGCAGCTGGGTGGCTCAGTGGATTGAGAGTCAGACCTAGAGACGGGAGGTCCTAGGTTCAAATCCGGCCTCAAACACTTCCCAGCTGTGTGACCCTGGGCAAGTCACTTGACCCCCATTGCCCACCCTTACCACTCTTCTACCTAGGAACCAATACACAGAAGTTAAGGGTTAAAAAAAAAAAGAATGCTATTGTGCTATAAGAAATGATGATCAGGGAGAAGTAAGGTGGCTCAGTAGATAGAAAGTCAAGTCTGGAGATGGGAAGTCCTAGCTTCAAATCTGGCTTCAGACACTTCCTAGCTGTGTAACCCTGGGCAAGTCACTTAACCTCAATTGTCTAGCCCTTACAGTTCTTCTGCCTTGGAACTGATATTTAGAATTGGTTGTAAGATAAATAATAAGGACAAAAAAAAAAAAAAGAAAGAAATAGAAATGATGAGCAGGAATTTTTTCTGAAAAACTTGGAAAGTTTTACATGAACTGATGCAAAGTGAAATGAGCGGAACCAGGAAAATGATGTGCAATAACAGTGATATTGTAAGAAAATCCAAGACAGTTCTAAAGTATTTACCCATTTCCAGAGAAAGAATGATGGGATTTGAATGCAGATTAAAATATACTTTCCTTGGCTTTCTTTATTTTTCTTGTTGTTTTTTTTTGTTTGTTTTATTTTATTTTTGGTCTGTGTTTTCTTTTACAGCATGGCTCTAAATGTGGAAATGAATTTCGCATAACTGTATTCAGATTAACCTAGATCAGATTATTTGCCTTCTCAATAAAGGATGAGGATGGAGGGAGAGGATTCAGAACTCAAAATTTTAAAAAATGCATATAAAATGTTGTTTTTATGTGTAATTGGATTTTTTTTTTTGAAAAAGAGTACACCCTCTCAAGCTCTCATCTTTGCAAAGAGCTGCACCCTATCTCAGAGCCTTAGGCAAGGCTGAGGAAATCAACCAGGAAACCCAGCTGTCATGTCAATGCTTCCAAGTGGATTTCCCTAAAACATCCAATTTCCTTTGAGCATTTACAGAACCAGTCAACTTGTCTGGCCCAATAAAGATTACATGGGCAACAGCATCTGTGATAAGCAGGGAGGAATCAATCACTGGAGCGGAGGGCATAGAGTTGGAAGAGACCTTAAAGATCATCAAATCCAGGGGAGGAAATTGAGACCCAGAGAGGTCACATGATTTGCCCAAAGTCTGCCAGTTATTGACAGAAACTAGGTCTTTGTATTCTTAGATTAGCTAGAGCTCTTTCCATTAAGAGCATATGGAGAGAAAAGAGCATGAGGCTTTAAGTCAGGAAAGACCTGAGTTCAAATCCTGCTTGTCACATTTTCTAGCTGTGTGCCAATAGGCAGGGCAGAGAAACCTTCTGAGCCTCAAATTCCTCATCAATAAAATGGGAGTGTTAATATCTACCTCACACTATTGCCAAGAGGCTCAGATATATATTCTTTTGTCTGTCCATCCATCCATCCATCCTTCTATTTATAATCTAGCTGACTCGCTAGCCTCCCTTCTATCGTGTAGCCTTTACTCTATCTCTCTCTTACACCATTGGGCCTCAGTTTTTTCCTATTGAGAGGAATTATTTCTATATCTGAGTTTTGAGTTAAAGGCTCAAATCAGTTCATTGACCTTTGTACACATTCCTTTATTCTGAGGAACTCCAAGGAATGTTCCCCCATCTCCCTCTCAGATCTAGTAAATAGAAAGGAGAGATAATGAAGTTCATTTTGCTCAGTAAATAAGAACCAGTTTAGACTAAGAGTTATGGCTAATTCATGACTGCCCATCATCACCTAGGAGGTGGGGAAGGGTCAAGAATTTTGATGGGCCACCTTCCCACTGGCTGTTTACCAGTTAGAGATGTCTTGGGATGTCCAGGAAAGGGACTAAATAACAAACTCCCAGAGTGTCTATTTATGAATCTACACAAGGGGAAAAGACAAGTGTCTTTGATTACTGAAAGAGCTTACACAGCAGTTAATTTATTGGCTAATGCCAGTCTAATCAATAAATTGATATTCTAAGTCAGGCTCTCAGAATTTTTCATTGTTACCCTACTCAATGAGGAGATGATAGATTGCCCTCTAAAGCATCTTGGTACAGTCTGACTCTGGAGTCAGAGCACCATCCATTCCATGACAACTTACCATGGACTCTGTCCTGGCTTTCTTTTCTTCTTTCTCTATGCTACCTTAATGGGTCATCTCATTAGCTTCCATGGGTTCAATGCTGATCACTATGTAGATGATTTCCACACATGTATATCCAGCCTTAACTTTTCCCATGAGGCTCCTGTCCTTTATCATCATTTGCCTTTTGGGCATCTTACATTAGAAATTTCAGGTTAGGGAACTCAACACAACATGTCCAGAGTAGAACTCCTTTTCTTTTTCCTCCAAATCTTCCCCTGTTCCCATCCTCCTCCAAGTCATTCAGGGTAGCAGCCTCAAAGCTATGCTTGATTTCTCACTCTCACTCACCCCACATATCTGACCTCTTGTCAAATCTTGTCATTCTGCTTTTACAATGCCTTTCTTGTACTTTCCCTTCTTTCCTTCCATTCATAGAGTCACCTCCCTAGCACTGGTCCTCCTCACTTCACACCTGGACTATTGCATTCACTTTCTAATTGTTCTCCCTGTTTGTACAAGCCTCTCTGCATTCTATTCCATCTTCTACCCAGCTGCCAAGATACAATTTCTAAACATATCATGGGTTCAGCTGTCCTATTAAATGCCACATTCAGGGTAGGCAGACTAGCCTAGTTAAGGCAGCAGAATACTCTGGGGGAGAGACAGGAGGCAGCATGGGCTAGGCAAGCCAATCCACCACTGCCACCCTGACCACCATTTTTCCCCAGATCCTGATGGAGACAGGGAAGGACCTTGAACCAAAGAGCCTGGGAAATAGACCTGCTTCCAGACCATGACCTGCAGCCATCAACCTGGGAAGCAGTCCCTAGGCATATGCAGTCTAGTCACTGCTCAAACAGGGGCTGAAACCACAACTTCTGAAGACCCAAAGTAGAAATGCTGAGGTCCAGAGATTTAGAAACAACTGCTCAAAGTCACACAATTAGGTTAGTGTATTGCCCTGTTCTCCTATTTGCTAGTTTGGCATTCTTTCCACAAGGCATCAGTCATGTTTTGGATGGAAATTCAAGGCTTTGGAAACAAATGATGACCTGAATCACGCTGAAGAGAGATGAAAAGATTTACCTAAAGTTACAACATGAATCATTGTCAGAGCTGACCCTGGAACCCAGGACTCCAAGTCTTATAAGCAGTGTAATATAAAGGAAAGAGCATTGGGCCTAGAATCAGGGAACCTGAGTTCAAACTCCACTTTTGCCCCCTTGCTGGGTGCATGATCTTGAATAAACTGCTTCCCCTCTGTAGGCTTCTGATTCCCCCTCCAAACAACAATAGGTCCAACAAGGATATCTAAAGCCCCAGCTCTGTGTGTCTATGAACTTTCCACAACATCAAACAGGTTCAGGAGACTCCTAAGATCAGTCAATGTTCTCTTCTTCTCCCACTCCTATGTAGGAAAGAGGAGAACAGAGGCGGGTTTGGACAAAACTGCTTTGGCTGTACAAGCAATTTCTATTTGCTTCAGTAATGAAGTTCTCACAAGCCAAGTCCCTGGGGGCAATTCAAAATTCATCAAGAAATAAATGAAAGTAAACAGTCCTTGTGTTATATAACCTTCTTGGCCATAAAAGCAGCAGCTCCTTTGGGCAATTGAGGACGTGGAATGAGTAGAAAGCATTCAGTGAGTTCTTAATGGTGTCTGGGGTGAGGATGGAGGGCAGGGAACAACATTGACTTGGTAGTCTTCAGAGTTTCTAGAGAATGGGGTGATCCCTGCAGGATCTTGTCTTCTAACTGTGGCAGGAGCACTCCACCAAACTGGTACTCCCACCCCCCACCTCAGGCTGATTTGTTGTTATTCTAGAAAACTATTCATGGTCTAGTGTCATAATGGTTAGAGCACTAGCCTTGGTGCTGGGAAATCTGAGTTTGAATCCCAACTCAGACATGTACTAGTGTGATCTCTAGCAAATCATTTCATTTCTCTGTGCCTTGGTTACTTCATCTGTGAACTGAGGCTAATAATAGCTCCTGCCTTATAGAGTTATTGCTGTGAAGTTCATGTAAGGTAATTTCTATAAAGCAGTATGCAAGTCTTTGAGTACCATATAAATGCCTGTCCTAAGGGCTTAGCCCCACCCCCCTCCATTGGAAGCTCCTCTTTAGAATCAACTGAAAACAAAATGATTTTGACCTTTGTTATGGGAAGTGAAACGCATTTGGTTTAGAAAATATAGCATTATCAATGAATCAGTCAGCATTCATAATGTTCTTACTGTGTACTATAATAGGGTGGTTTTGGGGATGGGATTAAATGTATTAAATTAACTACTTTGGGCCAGTAACAAGTTTACATTGTAGATGAAAGGGCAGGCTTGCCCAGGCAGAGCCTGGTCAAGGACCAACTCACAGACCACACTCAGTACCAGATTAGATAAAAGGTCACTGAAAGTTATAATTTATTCCTTTATAGAGGTCTGGTGGGAAAAGGGAATTACTACCACTATGTTTCTAGCTAATCACTCAAAACCTAAGCCTTCGCATGAAGGATCTTCATAGAGTTTGATGATCTACTCTAATTTCCCTCACCTCTCTCACATAAAATCCCAGAACCCTAAATTTTATCTATTCTACTCTAACCAAACCTCTGTTGATAGTTACTTGAAGTATTAGTCTGTGACAGATTAGACAGGAAGCAACGGGAAAGATCCTATGTCCAGATGGACTCAGATCTCCCACTCACTGACAGTTGCAAATGACTGCATATTGGGTCAGACTAGCTTCAGGTTCAAAGATCTTCTTTCATGAGAAATACAGGTCTCCACAACAAGGACAGGTACCAGGTAATTTGACAAAAAAAAGTCTTCCAGATGCTTGCAATCAGCAAACTCCAGAAAGACTAAGTGTTTCTGAGTTTTTTCAGCTCAGCTCCCTTTTCCAACATTCCAGAATTCTTTTCCTGTTGGTCTCATGCCTCTATCCTCTCTGCAAACTTACATTTTCTTATTAACCTTATCTCTTCCTTATAACAGTGCCAAGCATTGTGTTAAATGCCGGAGATAAAAATAAAAGCAAACAAAAGAAACCTAGTTCCTGCTCTCCATGAGCTTACATTCTAATGGGGGAAACATGATACATACAAAAATAAATACATGCAAGACAACTAGACACATACCAAAATGCAGCAAACACCAGTGGTCTCAGATCCCTTTTCCCTCCTCTCCTCTTCTCTATTATGGCCCTCAAAGGATTGGAATGTCAAGAGTCTAAGATTCTCCAGCTCAGAGAAATTCTCAGTCTATGAAAAATAGCTAATATGGGCAAGAGGATTTGCCAGAAAGGCTTTTTCTGGGTACTGTTTCTCAAAGGGGTCACCAGAGCTATTTGTTTACATTGTGGATGGGTGATGGACATCTCAGGTACTACACCCCTGGGAGCAGAATTAATCTCCCACAAGCTGCTTCAGCACTTTAGGGTGGAGAGATGGGGAAGATTTCTGACCAGGCTGGCCCAGTCCAGGTCTGGGGAGTAGGTTACAGCTCCAGGACTTGTGCTGGTAGCTATTTTTCCCCGTCCTGGTCTTCCCCTATCTTTCCCTCTTCCCATTTCTGGTTATTTCTTGTCTTCAACCAAGCTGACCAATTCTGATTCCCCAACCCCTTGGTTGCTAAGCATCCTGGGGAGAAGGGGCAATAAAGGCTGGAGCAGCTTGTGGGAGATTAATTCTCCTTCCAGGAGTGTAGTACCTGAGATGTCCATCACCCATCCACAATGTAAACAAATAGCTCTCGTGACCCCTTTGAGAAATACATTCAAGTGAAGATATCAGGAAACATTCCCCTTGCCATAGATGTAAACTAGATGGCTCAGCTTCAAGAAGAAAGATTGGAAGACTCCCCCACCCCATTCCTTTGCAGAGGCGGGAAGTCCACAAGGATTGCACATTGAATGGATTTTTGGATTTGTTCTAATGGAGTGATGAATTACGATGTTTTTTCCTCTTTCTGATTTTAAAAAATGCTATTTGTCATGTGAGATGGTGCTCATGAAGAGGGAGGGGAAGAGAAAACGTGCTATTGTAAAAAACTAAAGACATCCATGAAAATATCTTTTTAAAGGTGGGGGCATTTGACTTCATGAAGCTATTGAAGAGTATCAAGAAGGATCTTTGAAACTGGGGGGTGCTCAGTGTGGTAGCTCAGAGACTGGCTTGGGAACACTGAAAGGAGGTTATAGATCTCAAGTTGGAAGGGAACTCACAGGCCATTTAATCCCCCTTCCTCAGAGGTCCAATCCAAGGCAAATGAGACTGAGAGATTGAGTAATACAGCAAAGCTTTATTTGAGGAAGGGAAAGGGTTGAGGGGGGAAAGAAGGCTGATGGCAGTAGAAGTGGCAGTGGAGAGGGGCAGAGGAAGAAGAGAGAGCAAGGAAGGAGCCCCAAATCTATAGATGGCTAAGGGTCTCCACCTGGGTGGAGAAGGAGACAATCTTTTCTATGGTGGTGGTCTGGGATGTCTCTATTGGGAAAAAAAAAAAAAAAAAAAAAAAAAAAACAGAAAAAAACCAATAAGTTGTTACAGAGATCAAACAAAGTGTAAACATTTGCAAAAGCAACACAAGCAAGAAAATTTCTGAATACAAATACAATCTGCAAAGTATAAAAGTCAAAATGCAACTATAAAACTTTTGCAAAATCAGTTTGTAACAAAAAACTATGATGCTAAGCTAATACAAAACCAATCTTATCTAAAAAATACTATAGTAATGTATAAAAATAGAAAAAATAGAAAAATTACAATAAACACAATGTAGCATAAGCTTTTACAAAAAACACAATCTATCTGTCTAAAAAATAACTTATGCAAAATGAATTTTAAAAAATCTAATCTGAACAACTCAAAACAAATTCTTTCTATGCAAAATGCTAGAAACAGTTGGTTGAAATCTGCCTAGTAACAAGGGGCTGTTAATCACCTAGCTGGGCAAGCCTCAAGGCTGTTGGTTTTTTTTTTAATTTAAAGGCTCAGTACATAAAAAATCAAACATTGCCACTAATAACAACAAAAGCTAACTGACTTACAACTACATTATGCTGCTCTACAATTTTTTCCTGGTTGAAATATCAAACCAGTGTTATGTGATTCTGGGGTCTAAGGCAGTAACTCCTTTTCTAGATATAACTTTAAGGACAATTTGCTCATATATACCAGTGCTACCATTCCTTATGGGTTCTGCTTATCAAAGATACCAAATGGCCATTACAATAGTGTGCAAGATAAAGACCAGTGGATGCTTAAGCTTAAAAGACAATGAATTAAAACAACTAGTAATGGTAATGACAGAAACATTAGACCAGATGCAAGAAAATTATAAACAACAAAGAAAGGAAACTGAGGCAAAGCAAAAACAACTAGATAAGCAAAACAATGATAATACACAGGCACCAACAAAGCTACAACTAGAAGATAAGGCATTAGACACTGCTTCAGCTACACTATTTCCTCTCAGGGATGTTACTTATTTGAAACCTGAAGTAGGAATAGTACATGGGAGAGCTCATAAACAATTCACAGCTGGGGATCTAGACTCCATCAGACAGAGAACCTCAAAGTTTTTTGAAGAACGCCATAAGACCATAAAAGAATTCAAGAGCATTGTGAAATTGTACAATCCTGACTTTACTGACTGCAACATTTTTTACAAGAATTATACAAAAGGGGAGAGAAAACAATTTACAGATTAAACAATCCAGAACCCAAATTTGACAGCATGGCCTACTGAGGGTCATGAGTTTGAATTGAATTCAATAGAGAGTTACAGGTTTTTAAATCAGGTTAGAGAATCCCTAATAGAAGCTATGAAGGCTCATGCAAAGAGATCTGACACCTCGTCAGAACTGAGGATAAATCAGGAAGTTGGGAAGAATCCTGCAACTTTCCTTGGCAGGCTGATAGAAGTCAGAGGACATCTTCTTGGAATGGACAACCTTAATGACCAGGACATAGCACATATTAGGAGACAATTTGTCAAAAATAGTTGTAGTGCTGTCAGAAACTATTTCTGAACAAATTGCCCTACCTAGGAGACCATGGCATTGGAAGAACTATGTAGGAATGCTTGTTATATATACAATGCAGACAGAGAAAAAAAGGTTGATAATAAAAATGACAGTGGAAGAACTCAGAAATCAATTGAAAGAAGGAAATAGGAAACTGAGGGAAACAGAAATAAAAGAAGTTAAGGCAGTGGCAGCATTGAGGTCCTATGAACCTAGGAATGAATATACACATAGGCAACAAAGGTCCAACTGACCCCATTGTTTCCTCTGCAATAAGCCAGGACACTTTCTTTGTGATTTCTGGTTTAGGGCCAAGTCTTCAACCAATCAAATAGGAACAATAGATTCTATGATAATCAGTAGAGACAGAATGGGTATAGTTATGTGTCATTTGGAATTATCATAAGCCCTGGGAGACTGCAACTCCTAGGACTCTCTCTTCTACAACTTCCCCTGACAACTCCCACTTCCTTTGTGGGAGGTGTCAGGAAAAGTATAAAAGAGAAAGTTTGGCAATTTTTCTCTCTCTCTACCCTGAGCTCTTGCTGATCTCTCTACCCTGGAGCTCTCTCTACCCTGGAGGGTCTGCTCTGGAGCCTGGAGGCTCTCGGATCCTGAGCTCTCTCTTGGCACCTTTTCCCCTTTCTATCTACCTCCTAGTTTTTCCTAGACCTTCCCTTTTCTAATATAAATAAAACCTAGCTATTCTAAACCCTAAAGTTGCTCTCTGATCTTTTATTTGAGCCCCTGAAGGGCTCTGGTCAATTTCCCCCCACCTGGGCTGGGGACCACTACCTTCCTTTCCTTTCCTCTACCTTCCTTTCTCCTTTCTCCCATCAAACCTTCCTTCTACCTACCTTCCCTTCACCCCCTCACAGTTACCAGAATGCAAATCCTAGATATCCACCTTAACAAAGGCAAGAGCAAACAAGTTGATGCTCTCATACCTATTGCCAAGGATCAAATCAGGCACCAGATTTATCTACTATGCAAGACTTTATCAAGAATAGTGATAGGCCTAAGTATTCCCAGGTTATAGGAGCTAGTTACCAAAATACAGAGCAAAAAGCTGCAGCAGCTTCCAGAAAGGCAAAGAAATTGAAACCAAAAGGCAAAAGGAATTGGAAAATGGGGACAGTGATAGCAACATGGAAATGCAAAGTATCATTGAAATTAATACTGAATGTGTAGAGGAAAAGCACATAGTAACACCAATAGTAGGAAAAGTAGCAGAAATAGTAATCATACCTAGAATAAGCAAAGAATAAATAATAACTAGTGAGCAAGAAAGCAATGAACCCAAAGAAATAATAATAAGTGTCATAGGGGATTTGGAAGGGAGGTAATATGGGGATTAGGTAGGATGTAACAGGGAGATGCAGAATATAATATGAGGCTGAAGCTAGGGGTAATAACTGGTAGGATCAGGGAATAAGACAAGGCAAGGGATCCAAGGCTTGAGGTAATCAAGTGAATAGACTAGGTAGTAGGGAAATTAAGGCAATATAGTGGATAAGGAAGGTTCAATGATGAAGGATGGCAGTTGAGGTGGCAGGAGAAATAAGGGAATGTCTGAGTTCAGGGAGTATAACACTGAGGTAACAAAGATTGCCAGGGAGAGGATGAACTAATCTAAACAGGCAAACAGCAGTAGGGAATACAGCCTAGGACTTAGGCTAAAGACAAACACTGAAGGGAAATAGACTGATTGAAATTAACTACAGGCTTTAGTTAACACAGGAAGGGACTTGTTTTGAAGTTACACTTCCTTCAAGATGGATACCCCGGGGGCAGCTGGGTAGCTCAGTGGAGTGAGAGTCAGGCCTAGAGACAGGAGGTCCTAGGTTCAAATCTGGTCTCAGACACTTCCCAGCTGTGTGACCCTGGACAAGTCACTTGACCCCCATTGCCCACCCTTACCTCTCTTCCACCTATGAGACAATACACTGAAATTAAGGGTTTAAAAAAAAAAGATGGATACCCCAGCTTCCCTCAAACCCAGAGTATGTTGATTCTATTCTTCTTCTTCCCTTTCTTACTAATTAACTAATGAAGTAACCAAAAGGTCTGTTTTGAACACAAAGGGGTTTATTGTCTTCTCAGGATAGATTGTCAGGGTAAAAGGATCAAGGAAGCCCTAACAGCTGCTTAGAGAAACCTCAGGTGGGGGAAGGGAAGCAGGAATGGGAGTCTGAGAAAGGTTCTGCCTTTACTCAGCTCTCAAGGTGATTTTGAAATCAAAAGGGATTAGGATGATGGATACAAAACCTCTCTAAATAAATTACTGCAAGGGTAGGGCTAAACTCTCCAGATTTGAACTAACTCTCTGATTCACTCTCCTTATTCACTCCTCTCAGACATTTGGGTAAGGGAAATTAAGGTAGGAAATGAGGTAGGGTATGGAGATTCAAAGGTTTTATCTAAATTAACAAATATCAAAAACACTCCAAAGCTAGGCTAGGTTTTCAATCTCAAGAAAGAGAAGAAGGAGCTCAGCTGGACCCTGGTTCCCTCTACAAGTTCACAGGTGCAACTGAAACTTTTTCCCAAGATTCTAAACTTCTAACTGACATAAGAACTCAGCCAAAGCCTGCAAAATTGTTATAACCCCCCCCCCCCCCATACTACACAAGTTTGAACAATGATCCAAGACTAGCTGAAGGAATTTGTGGGAAAGATAATAAGTCCTGGGAAACCAAAAACAAGACAAACTCCTAGTAGTGCAAAGAAGTGAAAGAAAATGAGAAGATAAGCTTGGATACTCAGGGGGTAGACATAGAGTTAGAGACATTCTCACCACTGAATAGCACTGAACCACACATATCACTGAAGGTGAGGTATCTAGTCTATGATCTTTTTGTGGATACAGAGGCTAGTAAGTCAGTACTACAAACACCTCCTGAAGACTGCAGAATCATAGGGTCAATGGAAATTAGACGAAAATGGTAGATCGGTCTACAGATTTATACAGGATTTAAGGGCTGTAAATGACCATATTTTATAAAAACTCACCCAGTAGTACCAAGTCCAGCAACAATCATCTCCTCTATCCCAAGTCATCTAGATATTTCACTGTAGTGGACTTATGTTCAGCTTTTTTCTCTATCCCAATCCATGAAGAGTCTCAAAACATTTTTTGCATTCACTTGGAAGGGGTCCCAATTTAAATGGACCCATCTGCCCCAACATTTCTCCAAAAGTCCTTCTGTCTTCTCCCAAATCCTAAAGACCTCAAAACTATGAAATTTAGGGAGAGCAAGCGAGTGCATTTCATGGACAATATTCTCTTAGTGTCCCCTAATTCAAAAGTTTGTCTGAGAGACAATAAATTTCTTCTATGTGAGCTCTATAAGCATGGACATAAGATTTCAAAACCAAAACTATAGTGGTGCTTGCCAAGTGTTGAGAATTTAGGGTTTGTTCTTTCAGGAGGTTCTAGAAGCATCACCCAGAAATGGATTGCAGATATCCAGAAACTGAGTGCTCCTAACACTAAAAAACAACTCAGAACAATTCTTGGGACAAAGGATTCTGTTTTCAATGGATCCCAGGGTACAGTGAGGTAACTAAGTGTCCTACTGACCTAACAAGAAACTCAGAACCTGAACCTTTCAAGCTCAAACCTGAATGTCTGCAAGCTCTTGCAAAGCTTAAAGAAACTATTTTAGCAGCCCCAGAACTTGGTATCCCAAACTATTCTAAAGATTTTCAATTGTTTGTAAATGAAACCAGGGGAATAATATCTGGAGTGCTAACACAAATTCTGGGACAAAATTTCTGTCCAATTGCCTATTACAGTTCTCAGTTAGATCCTATTGCTGCTGGCGCAATGCCATGTCTCAGAGGCATTACTACAGTGGCAGTGTTAGTACAGAAATAAGCAGATTTAGTTTTGGGATCCCTGTTAATGGTTTATTGTCCTCACCAAATTAAATCACTTCTAAGGAAATATCATGCCCAGGCTTTTACAGATAAAAGAATTTCTAGGTACAAGATTATTTTTTTAAGAAATGAAAACAAAGAGTTAAAGAGGTGCAGTGTATTGAATTCAGCTACACTGATACCTGATTTGCCAACTAATAGGGACTCATTGTATGATTCTGAGAAAGTAGTAAAATTAGTGGAACAACTGAGACAGGACTTAAAAGACACATCCATTGAAAATCCTGACCTAATTTTATTTACTGATGGGTCTTCTTACATTTACAATGGAATTCATTATTTGGGAGCTGCAGTGGTCACAGAGTTTGAGACACTGTGGTTTGCATCACTACCTAACAACATAAGTACTAAGGGGGAGGAGCTGATTGAATTAAAGGAAGCTTGTAACCTTGCTGAGGGCAAAAATGTAAATATCTATACAGACTCTAAATATGCATTATCAATATGCCATGCAATGGGTGCAATATGGAAAAATCATGGCATTATAACATCTGGGGGAAAGCAGATAGCACATGCAGAAATTATTGCAGAATTTCTAGATGTCAACCAAAAGCCAAAGCAGATAGTACATGGTTTTGGGAAGGATTCAGGGTCTAAAGGGAATTATAGGGTCAATGTGGTAGTTAAATACGCTGCTAGAAGAACTCCAGCCTATATTGTGAATCTTTCCATCATAGGGTCAGCTGATCTTACAAAAGCTTATAAAGACTCTGAGACTCTAGCATGGAAGGACAAGTTTGAAGCAAGAGAAGTAAATGGCATATGGCTCTTGGATAGTGGAAAGCCAATCTTACCAAAAGAGTTCTATTACCATATATATAATACGATCCATAGTAAGGGACATTTTGACACTCAGGCCTTAGTGGATTCAGTTAAAAGAACATGGATAGCATCAGAAATAAACACAGTTGCAAATAGAGTCTTTAATATTGTCCTATCTGTCAAAGATTCAATCAGGGAGAATTTAGAAAGAAAGGGTTAGGACAGAGACCTTTAGTCTATTCTCCATTTGAAAATTTGCAGGTAGATGACATAAATAAGCCTAAAGCAGGGAAATACAAGTATTGCTTGGTATTGGTGGATAGATTAACATGATGGCCACAGGCATTTCCATCCACAACAAATACAGCAGGGTTTGTAGTAAAGATATTGCTAAGGGAGATAAATTTTGATACACCATTGAGAGGGTAGGCCAACAGGCAGCTTATAGGCTCAAAATGCTATCTGACTAGTTGACCAATGATAAAAACATTAAAGATGAGGTTTATTAATATTCACGTAAAAGAGGAAGGGAGGACCAGGAACAAAGGAATCCCTATTCTTTAAATTCTGGATACTTCACCCAACTTTCTTCTGGCTGCCTTTCACTATACTCTCTATCTATAAACTCCACACTATTTAGCTATCTGACCTAACTGGTCCTCCAAATTAATGGTAGACAAGTTTATAGTTCATCAAATATGATAGCTTTGAACTCTTGCTGAGTTCACCCTCTTAGGCCTAAGTCCAAGATGACTCCAGGCCTTCCCACAGACAGGCTTTACTAGGTACTGGCAGTTCACTTTCCAGAAGTCAGGACACACTCAGGGCACAGGAACACAGGAACTCAGGAAGAAGAAAAAGTGAATACAGAGTTGCCAGGATCTCCCACCAGGATATCAGGATCTCAGGATATATGGATAGCAGGAAAACAGGAACCTTTGGCTCCCCAGGGAACAGGTTGGTCAATTCTCACTTGGCTCAGACAGGCCAAGCCACAGGAAGTAACCTCTCTGATCTCCCTGAAGGACAGGAACCAAGAGTTACCAACTTTCTCACTGCATCCAGTTTTATATCTTCCCCAGCCTCTAGAATAGCCCTTTTAGTTCTGTGCATTGTGACAAGTTCCCTCTTTGCAAACTCTTGCATTTAGTCTCTTTTGCAAATTATTTTTTCTTTCCTTCCTTCTTTCATTCTTTCCCTCCTTCTTTCATTCTTTCCCTCCTTCTTCCTTCCTTCCTTCCCTCCTTCCTTCCTTCCCT
>NW_025393257.1:0-4240 GCF_016433145.1 Gracilinanus agilis
GAATTTCTTCATGAAAGATGCCCAAACTCTCAGTGGAAGGACATGGTGGTATAGACTATGGAATCTACAGGTTGCTCCTCGGAGTGTATTTGCTTCTTTTTCAGGGTTCTTATATTCAGTTGAGCATAAGTCACTCCTTGGGGATCTTCAGGCTTGGTGACCTGAAGGGGAAATACAAGGGTAAAGGAACAGAGAGGGACACTGGGACAGGCATTCTTCATCTTTTTTTGTGTTGTGAATGCATTGCAGGCCATCTGGTGAGACCAAGGATGTCTCTGTTTCATGTCTTTTATTACATGAAATGAACTTCCTAGGCAGTGATGGGCAAGCTTTTTAAAGATGGGGCCAAAGGAAAGGAAATGCTCATCTGTCAGTCTGTTGCTAAAGCAACTCTTTTGAGGTTTCATTGTATTGTATCCTACTCATTGTATTTGACAGATTAGGAATAATGTCACATGGGCCAGATAGAGCATTTCAGGGGTCCAAATCTGGCCCCATAGTTTGCCTATCACTGTCCTAGGGTGATCAAAAGTGAATGATATGGAAGTCCAGTTATTGAAATACTTAAAAAGCACAAGGATCCCTGTTCACACTCCCTACTCTAGGTGAGTTGAAGAAGTAACAGATAAGTGATTATCAGGTAGTCTAACCCTGTGCCTGGAACCTGTGTAAAAAGGTTAGAGTCAAAGATGACAAACTCCTCTCCATGGAGGACAGGTTGGAGCTAACTCACCATTCTTTCCCTTGGTCTCTCATTGGCCACTTCTGCATCTAAAGTAGAAAGAAGTTTCCTCAGTCATCCAGATCCCAAGGCTAGGACCTATTTCCTCCCAAGAAAACTAAGACTCCAGTGCCCTTTCTCATCCCCATGACCTTGCCCCATTTCTGATCCTATAACTTACATAGAGTTTCCTCTCTGGAGGCATCAAGGTGATGAGACAGGGGGACTGTCTGGGGAAGACAAGGACAGCAGAGGCACCTGTAGGAAGACAGAGTGGAAAAATGAAAGAATTCTGCAGGTTACTCTGGCAGTTTCTTTGAACATCTCCTTACCAGGCACCCTATCCTGTAGAGAGGGCCCAGGGTTTCATCAGAAGGAAGAATCTGAGGAGTATTGAAAAAGGAACTGAGTCTCCTTACCTCCTAGGGCTGTCTCCCAGAAAGGCTCCTGGAGAGAGACATGGCAAGGAAAGCAATATCAGGAAAGTTCCCAAAGGAGGCAGTTGAGTCCTAAGTCCTCATTCATCTCTTTATTCCATCAGACTCTTAAGTTTTCAGTCTTCTTCCCCACACTTACCCATAGGGCTGGATGGATGGCAGAGGAATGTCAACAGGACAACACAGAGGAGGATGGAGATAAAGCTGAGGGTGATGATGAGGGTGTTTTTGGGCACTGAAGCTGGGTTGGAGGAGAGAGGAATTGTTATGAATGAGCCTTGAGGGGATTCTCACCTTGCCCTTAAATTGTCCCTGTTTTTTCTCTTCTTATCTCCCTTCAGAGTTCGCATATCACTACCAGCATCCAAAATTATGGCAGAAACACTGTTTAGAAAGGGCCCTTGTCTTAGAATTAAGTTTAGAAACTCCAAAACCAGGATGGAGAAATGTGGGTCATGGGGAGTTATGAATAGAATTTTCCATTCTACCCTACACCCTTGTCCTCCTGCCCATAGGATCAAGGGGCAATATCAATGTCTTTGTGGCCTATTTTCCTCCATCTCTGGGTGAGAGAAAAGGCCACAGTTTCCTTTATCTATAGAGGTTGAAGGACAGAGTGGTTGTTGTCATCCTCTAGTAGGTCCTGCATTTTTCTTTCTCTTACCTCTTACAGTTAGCTCCAGAGGGTCACTGTGCTGTGTCCAGAGACTGCCTTTGGTGCTGGGCTGGTAGCTGCATGTGTAAATGCCAGAGTGCTTGGGGGTCACATGAGTCAAGAAGAACTGGGCTCCATCTTGAATAATATCTGTGCCTTGAAGGATTTTGTCATCTCCCTCCTTGTACAAAAGAAACCCAGTACTCCAAGAGGGCCCATGACACAGGAGGGTGACGTTGATTCCTGAGGCCACCTCTGGGCTAGGCTGGACTGAGAGGGAAGCCTTGGGGAAGGAATCTAGAATGCAAGAATAGGTCAGAGATCCTCAAAGTCTCTTCCACAAGAGAGTAGAGGGCTCAAGAGGCACATGGGCTCAAGTATTCCCATTGGCTCTTGGATCATTCTTTGTCCAAAGTCTCTTAATTTCCCAGAGAGTGAGGGATGCAAACCTGAGATGTATACTGGGAAACTACTATGGTTGTTCCTTCTCCAGTCCTCCTCCCTTCATCTTGGAGTAGAACTTGGTCAGTCATTCTCCCCAGGCCCTTCACACACACATGGATAGACCAAATAATCTCTATCTCACCAGAATCAAAAGAGACTCAGGAAATATGCCCTTCATGGGCTCTCTCTCAATCAGGACTCTCAATCTTCTACTCTATGGCCTTTAGACCTTGATACATCCCAGCTGTCACTTGGATCTCCAGGACCTCACTGGGCTCAGCTACCTGTCATGGAACTCTCTTCTCATGGTAGATGCAGCTCTAGTTAGCAGCATCCTGAGCTCTCACAGAGAGGTGGGTAAAATCAGCTGAGGTATGAGCTGGACTCTAAATCTCTAAGGGCTGAAGGATCCATACCTAAGAGAATTACTATCACTCCAGAGTGAAGCTAGAGGGGGCTGCCAAAATTAGAGAGTCATATTTACCCCATCCTCAATCCCAAAGCCAGAGAAGCCTGAAAGGAAAAGGTTAGGGAGAGATCCTGTTAGAGGAGGAACCCTCAGTTGGGAGTCAGGAGACTTGAGTCACATCTTAGCTTTTCTCCTCAGTCCTGGTGTGACCGTGGCCCACTCACAGGACCTGCCTGAACCTCAATTATCCCATTGATAAATGCGGGAACTGGACTAGACCTCTCAGCTCTTTCCAATTCTAAAAACCTTGGAATCTAAGGAGATTTTCTCATTCAGGGAACCTCACCCAACTTCGGATCTCATGTATCTGAAGGCTCATTGGAGTGAGGATCATTTCCCCTCCCTCTTCATCTGGGGTGTCATAGTCTGGCTCAGTGCTGAGCCTAAAACCAGGGTTCAGATCATAGTTGAAGAAGAAGGTCTGAGCCTAATTATATACTCTGTCATTCTCTGGTGTGACTCTGGACAAGTCTTTCCCTCTCCATGGTGCCATTTTCCTGATTGCTAATATGGGGGTTTGTCTTCAAGAAAGTCCAAGGAATCTTTCAGATCTGAGGCATTGTGACTTTGATATTAACCCTCAACCCAGGATTGACCATTATCTTTCCTGCCAGTATTGTAGATCTGAATAGTGTTTTGTCTTTCAAGACCCCTCAGCCCTGACAGGATGTGGGGGACAGAGCTGGCAGTATGGACATAATTCCCTAAACTCTATGGGGCCTCTGTTCATGCAGAGGCCAGAATAGTTACACTCATTGATGTTCTGGGGCTCACACACAAGCCTCACCTGGAACCACCAACTCCAGGGCATCGCTCATCTTTGAGCCTCTAGTAAAGCCACTCTTTTCCATATAAGTACACTTATAGCTCCCAGTATCCTCTGGGCTCACGGAAGAGAGGAAGAAACCAGTCTGGGACTCTGCTGAGAGCTGCTTTTGTAAGGGCAGCTGAGTTTTATTCTTCCACAGAGTGAATGTCCGTTTTTTAACAGAAGACACCTTGGGTCTTGAGCACCAGAGAGTGATGTTGGTTCCTGGAGCCACCACTGGGCCTGGCTGGGCCCATAGAATGGGTTTAGGGAGTAGTTCTAAGAGGAAAATAGCAGGAAAATCAAGAGGAGTTTTCACTTCTAGGTCCCCTTTCTTAACCCCTTAATGAGAGGGGAACAGCAGTCTACACTCTGTTCTTTTTTGTCTTGGGCCAGTTCTGACCTTGGAACACCACCCCCCTCTCCTGGGGCCCCAATGAAGTCCATGTGGAACATGAGGAGATCCAAAGCTCTCTTTCACTCTCTTCCAGATATATCCCTTTACGATTCCCAAGATTTTATGCTGTCCCTAAAGCTCTGTGGGACACTGTGAGGAGGAGGGGTGGACATGGGTACTTGGAAAGGTTTCCATCTCAAGTCTCCAAGCACAGTCAGTTCTAGGGCCCTCCTGGGATGGGACCTGCTATGGGTCATTCTCTTGCTGTAGTAAGTACAGCTTCAGCTGCCAGTGTACTTGGCTCTAAGG
>NW_025393258.1:0-3734 GCF_016433145.1 Gracilinanus agilis
CAGTGGTTTTTCTTCTCTTTCTACTCCCACAGTTCTTCCTCTGAATGGGAATAGAGTTCTTTCTCATAGGTCCTTCATAGTTGTCCTGGATCATTGCATTCTTGCTAGTAGAGAAGTTCATTACATTCAATTTTATTACAGTGTATCTGTCTCTGTGTATTATGTTCTCCTGGTTCTTCTCCTTTTACTCTGCATCAAGTCTTGAAGGTCTTTCCAGTTCACAATGAATTTGTCCAGTTCATTATTCCTTTGAGCACAATAGTATCCCATCACCAACAGATACAATTTGTTCAGCCATTCCCCAATTCAAGGGCATACCCTTGTTTTCCAGTATTTTGCCACCACAAAAAATGTCTTCTGATTGGTGGAAGAGGGATTTGGCATCATGATCCAGGACTCCAAGTTTAGCTGCTGTCAAAGACACCTCAAGTTTAATAAAGGGGAAGATTTTCATAAAAGTTTGTTGCTCTCTGCTGTCACCTCTGGTTTGAGAAGGGAAAACAGAGAGGGCTTTGGGGATGCTTTGGCATCCTGGTGAGATGGCTGACAGAGGAAATTTGAGTTGTGTTGCTGTGAGCTCCATTCTGATTGGACAACTCGGCATTCATGTGAGTGGCCGATAAATAAGTGACTGGGCCGGACCATTTGTATAGAAATAACTGAGTTTGATGAGTTTTGCAGCTCTCTTGCTTAAAGAGATTGTAAACTCCTGGAGGACAGGAACTGTCTTTTGCTTCTTTTTGTATGGCCAGCATTTAGCACAATGTCTAGCACAGAGCAGGCACTTGATAAATGTTTATTGATTGATAAAGAAGGACAGCTATTTACATTAAGAGCTGACTTTCTAAATGCCCTTTTAAGATTTTTTTTATCTCTTGTCAGTAGTCAATATATCTCAAATACAAAACTGTTATCAGAGAAATATGATGCAAAGATGTTTCTCGCAGTTGACCATTCATTTCCCTTCTCATGCTAGATATGTCCATTTTATTTGTGCAAAAGCAATTGATATACCCTATTTTACTTTTTTGTGATCATCTCTAGCCCTTTTTTTCAAACCCTTAACTTCTGTGTATTGGCTCCTAGGTGGAAGAGTGTAAGGGTGGGCAATGGGGGTCAAGTGACTTGCCCAGGGTCACACAGCTGGGAAATGTCTGAGGCCAGATTTGAACCTAGGACCTCCTGTCTCTAGGCTTGACTCTCAATCCACTGAGCTACCCAGCTGCCCCCTTTAGCCCTTTTTTTTGGATTAAAAAATTCATCTCTTACCCATAACTGTGAAAGGTCTATGATCTGCTTCTCTTCACATTTTTTATAGTATATCTTTAATATTCTGCCTAACTATCCATTTGAATCTCCTGCAGATTACTGTATAGATGGTGGTCTAATGCCAGACTACTTTCCAGTTCTCCCAGCAGTTCTAACTGAATAGATAATTTACATTTTGGGGTATATGCGATTTCTTTACTCATAACCAAATATATTTTTTAAAAGCCTGGATAATAGGATGTATATTTAAACACTTGTCTCATTTGATCATATGCCTAAGACTTATGCCAGCTTTTATACTGTCAATAGTCATGTCCCAAACAGTTTTTAATCACTCCCCATCGACCACTGCCACAAAGAGCTTACAAATTTCCCCAGTACAAGAACTTCAAATGCCACTTCTATCTGTTTTCCACCCACAGTTTCCTGAAAGATCACTGTACAAATAAGGGGAGGAAAATTCACTGGCTCATATATCTAGACAAGAGCCCAGCTAAGAAAGCTCATCTAGTCACTCTCATGATTTTGTTGGTGTTTAATCATTTTTCAGTTGTGTCCAATTCTTCTCGATACCATTTGGGTTTGTTTTTTTAAACATTTTGGAATGGTTTGCCATTTCCTTCTCCAGCTCATTTTTCAGATGAGGAAACTGAGGCAAGCAGGGTTAAAATGATTTGCCTGGAGTCACAGAACAAGTACATACCTGAGGTCAGATTTGAACTCAGGAAGATGAGTCTTGGCTCATGGTCTATTCACTTCACCACCTACTTATCCCATCTCCATTTCATAGATGATGAAACTCCAGGAGGATAAGTGATTTGTTCAAGGTCACATAGAGAGCAAACACGAGGGGTGGGATTTGAACCCAAGTCCTCTGACTCCAGAGTCGGAAATGTTTCCTTCTTTTGATATGCTTTTCCTCCAGACCTTTCGATTCACTCTTTTGTCCAAGACAGCAACCTCCAATGCTGTCCTGCCACTGCTTTGGATTCATAGCAGGGAGTGTTGTATGGAACTCTAGCCCATTTTTACTCCCTGTTCATTACAAGTAAAGCAGTAGGATGTAGTCAAGAACAGACCAGATACTAGGAGGAACTCCTCCAGCCACCATTCATTCACCCTCAGCCAGTTTCCAGGATTTGAGCCAGAGCCTCATGTCACTTTTAAGTTTTTCTAATAAATAACTGAGAAAATATTTTATTTTTAAGAAACTATTTTCTAATAAATAATGAGCCTCTCCTACCACTAGCATTTGGAAATTTGAAAAAGAAAAATAATTAAGCATGGCCATTGTAACAAATTGCAACAAAGTCAATGTTACAGGGAAACCATGTCACAGTGGAACTTAGTCGTAACATTGCCTTGACTAGTTTAAAAGAAATAAAATAACAATTTAATATTACTTATTATCATATTTTACATATCATTATGTATTATAATATTTATTATATATAATTTTAAAATTATAACAAAGTGTATTATAGTTAACATTGCAGTGTCAGGATGTTATACTACAGATGTTACACTGTAACATAGTCCTAATGATGCTGGGTGGTCCACGTTACATTGTAACAAGGTATGCTATAGAGTTTGGCTTTACACTGTAACATTGTCATTATTTCACACTGTAACATAGTTGATATTATAGTGTAGCCTTGGCATACTATAACTTAGTCCTAACATTCTGGGTGGTCAGTGATACATTATAACAAATTGCGCTGTAGTCAATGTACAATATGTAACAGTTCTAAAGTTCTGCGTGATCTGTGTAACAATGTAACTAAATATGCTGTGGTTGATATTGCCTTGTACCTGTTATTGTAACAAATTGCAGCATACTTGATATTGTAGTATAACAATGTCACACTGTAACTTAGTCCTAGTGACTGTGTGATGATCAGGGTTGGTTACATTGTACATCGCTACAATGTAATCACTGGTGGTTACGTTGTAACTTAGTCCTTATTGACTAAAATTGCCTTGAGTCAATGTTACAGTATAACGATGTCAGACTGTAACTTAGTCCTAACATTCTGGGTGGTCAGTGTTACATTGTAACAAAGTATACTGTGGTTGGTGTTGCATTGTAACATTGTAACCAATATAGGGAGTCACCCAAAACATTAGCTATATCCAGAAGTGTATGTCTCACTCTACATCTGAGTCTATCATTTCTCTTTCAGGAGGTGTCATATCATTTTGTAGAATCATCAAGATGGCACTAGAAGGAACTGAAGAGATCTCCTGGTCCAATCCCCTCATTTTATAGATGAAGAAATGGACTGGGAGCAGTTAGATAGAACAGTATGTGGATTGCTATACCTGGAATCAGGAGGCTCTGGGTTTAAATCTGGCCTTGGAAACCTCCTAGCTGTGTGACCCTGGGCAAGTCACTTAACCCCCATTGCCTAGACCTAAATGCTCTTCTGCCTTTGAACTGATACTTAGTATCAATTCTAGAAGGT
>NW_025393259.1:0-5366 GCF_016433145.1 Gracilinanus agilis
TTTTTACGTACCTATTCTCTGCTAAATAAGCTATTTATTAAAGACCTACTCTGTGGTAATTAAAACACTTTTTAAGCACCTATTCTGTGCTAATTAAACTTTTTTAAGTACCTACTCTGTGCTAATTAAAACACTTATTAAGCACCTACTCTGTGATAATTAAACTCTTTTTAATTGTGATAATTAAAACAATAATTAAGAATCTACTATATGCAAATTAAACTATAGGATAAGCACCTACTCTGTGCTAATTAAACTGCTTTTAAGTACCTACTCTGTGCTAAATAAGCTATTTATTCAGGACCTACACAGCGCTAATTAAAACACTTATTAAGAATCTACTATGTGCAAATTAAACTATGGGATAAGCACCTAATCTATGCTAATTAAGCCACTAATTAAGAATCTACTATATGCAAATTAAACTATTGGTTAAGCACCTACTCTGTGCTAAATAAGCTATATATTGAGGACGTACTCTGTGCTAATTAGAACACTTAACCACCTACTCTATGCTCAATAAGCTATTTATTAAGGACCTGCTCTGTGCTAATTAAACTCTTTTTAAGTACATACTCTATGCTAATTAAAACACTAATTAAGAATCTACTATGTGCAAATTAAACTATTGGTTAAGCTCCTACTCTCTGCTAATTAAAACATTAAGCACCTGCCCTGTGCTAATTAAACTGCTTTTTAAGTACCTACTCTGTGCTAATTAAAACACTTATTAAATAATCTACTATGTGCAAAGTAAAGTATTGGTTAAGCACCTTCTCTGTGCTAATTAAGCCACTAATAAAGAATCTACTATATGCAAATTAAACTATTGGTTAAGCACCTACTCTGCTAAATAAGCTATTTATTAAGGACCTACCCTGTGATGATTAAAACACTTTTTAAGCAACTACTTTATGCTAATTAAAACATTTATTAAGAATCTACTATGTGCAAATTAAACTATTGGTTAAGCACCTAGTCCGTGCTAATTAAAACACTTTTTAAGCACCTACTCTGTGCTAATTAAACTCTTTTTAAGTACATACTCTGTGCTAATTAAAACAATATTTAAGAATCTACTATGTGCAAATTAAACTATGGGTTAAGCACCTACTCTGTGGTAAATAAGCTATTTATTAAGGACCTACCCTTTGATAATTAAAACACTTTTTAAGCATCTACTCTGTGCTAAATAAGCTATATATTGAGGACCTACTCTGTGCTAATTATAACACTTATTAAGAATCTACTATGTGCAAATTAAACTATTAAGCACCTACTGTGATAATTAAAACACTTTTTAAGCACCTTCCCCATGCTAATTAAAACACTTATTAAGCACCTACTCTGTGCTAATTAAACTCTTTTTAAGTACCTACTCTGTGCTAATTAAAACAATAATTAAGAATATACTATTTGCAAATTAAACTATTGGTTAAGCTCCTACTCTGTGCTAATTAAAACACTTATTAAGCACCTACTCTGTGCCAAATAAGCTTTTATTAAGGACCTACTCTGTGCTAATTAAAACACTTATTAAGAATCTACTATGTGCAAATTAAACTATTGATTAAGCACCTACTCTGTGCTAATTAAACTGTTTTTAAAGTACCTACTCTGTGCCAAATAAGCTATTTATTAAGGACCTACCCTGTGATAACTAAAACACTTTTTAAGCAACTACTCGGTGCTAATTCAAACACTTATTAACTACCTACTATGTGCTAAATATGCTATTTATTAAGGACCTACTCTGTGGTAATTAAAAGACTGATTAAGAATCTTCTATATGCAAATTAAACTATTGGTTAAGCACCTACTCTGTGCTAATTAAACTGCTTTTTTAAGTACCTACTCTATGCTAAATGAACTATTAAGCACCTACTCTGTGCTAAATAAGCTATATATTAAAGACCTACTCTATGCTAATTAAAACACTTATTAAGAATCTACTATGTGCAAATTAAACTATTGGTTAAGCACCTACTCTCTGCTAATTAAACTCCTTTAAGTACCTACTCCGTGCTAATTAAAACACTTATTAAGCACCTACTCTGTGCTAATTAAACTCTTTTAAGTACCTACTCTGTGCTAATTGAACTGCTTTTTAAGTACCTACTCTCTGCTAAATAAGCTATTTATTAAAGACCTACTCTGTGCTAAATAAGGTATATATTAAGGACCTACTCTGTGCTAATTAAAACACTTATTAAGCACCTACTCTGTGCAAATTAAACTATTGGTTAAGCACCTACTCAGCACTAATTAAGCCACTTATTAATAATCTACTATATGCAGATTAAACTTTTGGTTAAGCACCTACTCTTTGCTAATTAAAACATTTTTTAAGCACCTACTCTGTGCTGATTAGACTCTTTTTTAAGTACATATACTGTGCTAATTAAAACACTTATTAAGAATCTACTATATGCAAATTAAATTATTGGTTAAGCACCTACTCTGTGATAATTAAAACAATTTTAAGTACCTACTCAGTGCTAATTAAACTCTTTTTAAGTGCCTACTCTCTGCTAAATAAGCTATTAATTAAAGACCTACTCTGTGTTAATTAAAACACTTATTAAGCTCCTACTCTGTGCAAATTAAACTATTGCTTAAGCACCTACTCAGCACTAATTAAGCCACTTATTAATAATCTACTATATGCAAATTAAACTTTTGGTTAAGGACCTACTCTTTGCTAATTAAAATACTTTTTAAGCACCTACTCTGTGCTAATTAAACTCTTTATAAGTACCTACTCTGTGCTAAATAAGCTATTTATTACGGACCTACTCTGTGCTAATTAAAACATTTTTAAGCAACTACTCAGTGCTTAATAAGCTATATATTGAGGACTTACTCTGTGCTAATTAGAACACTTAACCCCCTACTCTGTGCCAAATAAGCTATTTATTAAGTACCTACTCTGTGCTAAATAGGCTATATATTGAGGACCTACTCTGTGCTAATTAAAACACTTATTAAGAATGTACTATGTGCAAATTAAACAGGTGGTTAAGCACCTACTCTGTGCTAATTAAGCCACGAATTAAAATGTACTATATGCAAATTTAACTATTGGTTAAGCACGTACTCAGCACTAATTAAGCCACCTATTAAGAATCTACTATATGCAAATTAAACTTTTGGTTAAGCACCTACTCTGTGCTAATTAAACTCTTTTTAAGTACCTACTCTGTGCTAATTAAAACAATATTTAAGAATCTACTATGTGCAAATTAAACTATGGGTTAAGGACCTACTCTGTGGTAAATAAGCTATTTATTAAGGACTTACCCTGTGATAATTAAAACACTTTTTAAGCACCTACTCTGTGCTAATTATAACACTTATTAAGAATCTACTATGTGCAAATTAAACTATTTGTTAAGCACCTACTCTTTGCTAATTAAGCAACTTATTAAGAATCTACAATATGCAAATTAAACTATTGGTTAAGCACCTACCCCATGCTAATTAAAACACTTTTTAATCACCTACAATGTGCTAATTAAACCCTTTTTAAGTACCTACTCTGTGCTAATTAAAACAATAATTAAGAATTTACTATGTGCAAATTAAACTATTGGTTAACCACCTACTCTGCACTAATTAAGCCACTCAATAAGAATTTACTATATGCAAATTAAACTATTGTTTAAGCACCTACTCTGTGCTAATTAAACTCTTTTTAAGTATCTACTCTGTGATAATTAAAACACTTATTAAGCACCTACTCTGCACTAATTAAGCCACTTATTAAGAATCTACAATATGCAAATTAAACTATTGGTTAAGCACCTACCCCATGCTAATTAAAACACTTTAATCACCTACTATGTGCTAATTAAACTCTTTTTAAGTACCTACTCTTTGCTAATTAAAACAATAATTAAGAATCTACTATGTGCAAATTAATCTATTGGTTAAGCACCTACTCTGTGCTAATTAAGCCACTAATTAAGAATCTACTCTATGCAAATTAAACTATTGATTAAGCACCTTCTCCATGCTAATTAAGCCACTAATTAAGAATTTACTATATACAAATTAAACTATTGTTTAAGCACCTACTATGTGCTAATTAAACTGCTTTTTAAGTACCTACTCTGTGCCAAATAAGCTATTTATTAAGGACCTACCCTGTGATAATTAAAACACTTTTTAAGCAACTACTCTGTGCTAAATAAGCTATATATTGAGGACCTACTCTGTGCTAATTATAACACTTATTAAGAATCTACTATGTGCAAATTAAACTATTTGTTAAGCACATACTCTTCGCTAATTAAGCCACTTATTAAGAATCTACAATATGCAAATTAAACTATTGGTTAAGCACCTAACCCATGCTAATTAAAACACTTTTTAATCACCTACTCTGTGCTAATTAAACTCTTTTTAAGTACCTATACTGTGCTAATTAAAACACTTATTAAGAATCTACTATATGCAAATTAAATTATTGTTTAAGCACCTACTCTCTGCTAATTAAAACACTTATTAAGAATCTACTATATGCAAATTAAATTATTGGTTAAGCACCTACTCTGTGCTAATTAAAACACTAATTAAGAATTTACTATGTGCAAATTAAACTATTTGTTAAGCACCTACTATGCACTAATTAAGCTACTCATTAAGAATCTACTATATGCAAATTAAACTATTGTTTAAGCACCTACTCTGTGCTAATTAAACTCTTTTTAAGTATCTACTCTGTGATAATTAAAACACTTATTAAGCACCTACTCTGCACTAATTAAGCCACTTATTAAGAATCTACTATATGCAAATTAAACTATTGGTTAAGCAACTACTCTGTGCTAATTGAAACACTTTTTAAGCACCTACTCTTTGTTAATTAAACTCTTTTTAAGTACCTACTCTGTACTAATTAAAACACTTATTAAGCACCTACTCTCTGCTAAATAAGCTATTTATTAAGGACCTACTCTGTGCTAATTAAACTGTTTTTAAGTACCTACTCTGTGCTAATTAAAACACTTATTAAGCACCTACTCTGTGCTAAATAAGCTATATATTAAGGACCTACTCTGTGCTAATTAAACTGCTTTTTAAGTACCTAGTCTCTGCTAAATAAGCTATTTATTAAGGACTTACTCTCTGCTAATTAAAACCCTTTTTAAGCACCAATTCTGTGCTAATTAAACTGTTTTAAGTACCTACTCTGTGCTAATTAAAACACTTATTAAGCACCTACTCTGTGCTAATTAAACTCTTTTAAGTACCTATGCTTTGCTAATTAAACTGTTTTAATTACCTACTCTGTGCTAATTAAAACACTTTTTCAGCACCTACTCTGTGTTAAATAAGGTATTTATTAAGGACCTACTCTGTGC
>NW_025393260.1:0-6512 GCF_016433145.1 Gracilinanus agilis
TGGCAGTGCTCAGTAATCAATTTAAGGACTAGGAGTGATTGCCCCTGGATCATAGTTTCTTAAGCTATGAAATGAAGGGACTGAATTAAATGGCTTCTGAGGTTTCTGGTAGCTCAGTGGAGTGTGTAAAGATTAAAGGTAATGGTTGGACACAGATTATTTACCAGAGGAAACAATAAAGTAGAGAAATAGGAAAGAAGTTAGAGAAAATACCTATACTAGTTCTCAGCCAGGAGGCCAGTAGTGAGTAATCTCATGGCCTCCTCCAAGATGGAAGCTAGTCTCTCAGGAAACTAGGAAGGAAGTCAGCCTTTTCTTTCTTTTTTTTTGTAGAACATTTTATTAACATAAAATGAATATTTAAACATATTTCAAACCTTCACTATGTCCACATTTCTTGTCTTCACAAGACATGCTAGAATGTTATATCGTGTAGCAGAGTCTTTGGGAACATGTGCTCGTGTAGAATAGAAAAATGCCAAATCCTAGGATGATGAATCAGTCACAGAACTTGTCCTGAAGGCACTAAAGCAGCCCCTGGCGTTTCAAGTCCTCATATGTCTTCTTATTCACAACATTTCCACTGGAATCCTCATACTCCTCCTCCGTGTCAGGCTGCCACTGTTCCGAAGCCTTCTGCAATTTCAATTTGGCCCATAAAGAGATAGCATCTTCTATCTGGGTCACATTAGCAAAATGAACTGTATTTGGAATGCCCAAGCACTTCATGCCATGAGCATGGCGCCATTCTGCAAAGTGCCGCTGAAAGTTCTTGGGTCCTCTGTAGGTGTAGTTCCCACAGATCTCACAGTTATAGTTTATATTGAGGCCATGCAGCTTATACAGCCAGTAGGGAATGGGTTTGCCATCCCAACCCAGGGGCAGGTTTTTGGGGTTGTAGATCATCTCATTCTCTTCATCTTCACTTTCACTCTCAATCATCTGTTCTTCCTCTTCTTCCTCTCTTTCCTCTCCTGTCTGGGCCTGTTTGCGCTGCACATTTTCACGAGTGAGATGGCGCTGTTCCCCAAGAATCTCTACATATTCATAAATCTGGGCTTCAAGGAAAGCAATGTCTTTATTCCTCTCAATGTCCCTCTGGGTTCCCTTTGATTTGGGATTCTTAGCAAATAGCGAGGAGTCAAGTGATTCCAGGGACTTGCCTTTAGTGCTGAACAGTCTCTGGGCTCGCTCTTCCAATGTCCCGCCACATTTCAGTCCTAAGGCCAAGAGTGCAGATTTCAGTCTGTCCAGACCCAAGGAGGCCAACTCCTCCCAGGAAGAAAATGCAGAGAGGTCAAGGTGGGCTCCATCACGGGTCAATGCACTACTTGTCTCTTTTGGCCAGCCTGGAAAGGTACCATTGTCCCACTTCTTCTCAAATTCATTCTGAATCTTCCCAAACAGCTCATTCTGGTCTTGCAGGGGCTTCACCCTATCTGTGTAGTCTTGGAAGTACTCAAGCAGCATCTCCAGGTACCTCTTGTACTCTGCATTCTTCCTTTCCTTTGGAATATCAAATAACTGATCAAAGATGGACAGATATGTTATATAATCTAATTTCTCAGATGCTTTTAGGTTGATGTACTTAAGGTAACAGTGATGAAGATCCAGGTATTGGCCATATCCTTCTTCATCAGTGAACTCCACCAAGTTTTGTGCTTCTTCACTAGGATTTTCTCTGGCTTTCAGGAGCTCCTCAAATTCCACTGACATTGGCACACAAATTTCGTTAGGGTGTTTCCAATGTAATTCTTTTATCTGTTTGAGTCTACTATAGAATTCTGAAAATTCATTTGGTCCTGAAGTAACACTGAGCTCTTCCTTTCTTAATCCGTCCTTGTCATCATACAAATCTCTCAGGTTCCCACTGACTTCCATATACCTGTCCAGCATAACCCGTGTGCGATGGTCTGAATTGATCTGGTCCCTGAGCGTGGACTTCTTAATGAGCATTTCCTTGGCCATAACATCCATGAGTCGCTCCTTTTCTTCATGGTAGTGCCTCTGCTGCTCCAAAAAAGTCTCCATGTTCCCCCAGCCACCTCCACCTCACTCCAGTATCCACAGCTGGCTCAGCCTTTTCACTCACCCAACCAAATAGTCTGGGAATCAGAGTCTAATTTGAAGTCAGGATCCACACTGCAGTCTCCAATGAGGTTCCCTCCAAGTCTATCTCCAGGAGACACTCTCCATGAGACTCAGCTTCAGCAGCCTGCCAGCTGAAGGATTTTGTGGCTTTTATGGTGGTTTCCTATCTCCGCCCCTCTTCACAGGGGCCAATCACAGTTTCCAGAATTGTCACACCTCTCATCCTCTGGAGGTAGCAACTCTCCTCCCAAGATTCACACCTTTGGATTCACACCTTTCTGAGTGTATGAACTCTTAAAAGAATTCAAAAGTTTCTGCCTGTTTGAGTGAGAAAAAAGAGTGGAGCTCTTCTAAGTATCTTGCTGGCTTCTCACCTCTAAAGGTGTTAAGGTCTCGTCCTAGGAGTAAGAGTTTGTGGACTATCTTACTTCAGGGTTAAGTATGGGTGTATTTCTTTTTTGTTGATTAATTGAAAAGTAGACAAAAGAGTTATTCCTATCTTCAATCTAGTGAGGTACTAAGTAAGGGTACTTAAGTTATTGTCAATCCAAAATATTAACTCCAACTAGATGGAAGAGAAAAAAGGATTCCCTTTTTCCCAAGTGCAAACTTAGAATAGATAAAGAGAACCAAGAATTTCCTTTTGCAAGTGACTTGCCTAAGGTCACAGCAGGGCAAAATAAGAAGTAGGATTTGAATCCAAGTCTTCTTCCTCCATATCCAGCATTCTTTTCACTGAGTTCCATAACCTCACTGTCATTAAGATATAGACAAAGTTAAGACCATCTTCCTTTGTTTATCTTGAGTTAGGCTCAAGACAGAGGAAATCACAAGGAAGGTCCAAGCCTTTAATCTCATAGAAAAGGCACAAACACAATGTTATGGCCACTTAGACTGGAAGCAAAGAGTAAACTGGAAAATTGAAATTTAGTGTGGCTATTAGCATCTTAGTTTGAGTTTTATAAAATGCCATGTTCTTTCTTTTCATATGTTGGCAAATGTTTCTGAACTTTTTTTCTCTCTCACAATCATTATTACTCATGACTCTATGATGGGAGAAGAAAGTATGACATATTGATACATACAAATTCAAAAGTCCAATGTAAAAAGTCCAATGTAAAAAGGAAATAGAAAGCAAGGTTATTCATACAAATGATTTTTAAAAATAAAGGACAGACTTCTGAAAAATAAACAAGAGATCTTGAGGCTCAGTCATGGGGAAGTATGGTGTCTTTAGATGAGAGCATTTAGTAAGCCACAACCTATATACTGAGAGGAAAAGAGAAAGATCAATAGCCTTCTTGAGCCCCAGCTGTACTCCCTTCTTCCAATAAATATGATATCAGAAAGGAATGTAGCTCCCTTGTGGCTTAGAAGAATTGGTTTTTGCTGTTAGGGTTCCATGATGTGCGAAAGCTTGAGTTTCTGCATCTTCCTAGATTGTACTCTCACTGCCATACAAGTCCCTATTGAGAATAGAATGATAGAGTTTGTGTAACAGAATTTGTATGTTTTTTAAATGAATCAAGTGTGCAAAATGCAGCTTCTTGAAAGCCCAGGGGAGGTTGGAAGAAGTTGGGCAGGAACTAGTCCAAGATTCCCTTTCTTTCTTGGTGCTTCTTGTTTCTTAGAGTTTCATTTTCAATCTTGGTTTTTCTGTACTATCCTGAACCTTGGAGCATCAAGAGCTTCTTGACTATCTTTTCCATATTCTCAGAATGAGCTCTCGGGCTTCTTCCTCCCCATTTTCCCTGACCAGGAGATTAGTTATTTTTGTGTGATTGCCTATGTGTAGCCTTATATGGGATGCATATAGTCAAAGAGGTACATCTTGAAACAGGCAGAAGGTTAGTCAGTGCTATCTTGAAAGAATTCGTTTTGTGACCATCTCCATGGCAAGCACAAAGATTTTATTATTCCACCAGTGGGTCTAGGGTAATGTACCCTGTGGGCTTTTCTCCTTAAGAGAGTAGGCATGCTATATGATTATCAGGTTCAGATTACATTTTTTTCAGTTGTGTGGGGTAGGAGAAATTAGGTTATTATGATTAGACATATGACACTTTGGGCATTTCTCCTAAGGCAAGTGTCAAAGTTTGGTAGTTAGAATGCTGCACATGCATTTCCCCACAATTTTTCTCATTCCTCTTCTAAATGGGGAGTCAATTCACAATGCAAATGATATTGTAATGAGCTGAACGTTATAAATGGTCATTTTGCTATGTTGGGCATGAGTGGAGGGGAGATTACCCTTGGAAAGTCCGTGCTTCTATTGTGGTGACTAGGGTCCTTGGGTATTGTGAAGGTCAAATTCTTGGTTCTCTTTTGTCTATTCTAATTTGACAATTGTGAAAAGGCATCCTTTGTTCTCTTTGCCTATTTGGAGTAATAATAATTTAAGTACCCCTACTAAGTACCTCACTAGATGATGAAAACAGTGTTAACTCTCCTTTGTCTGCCTTTTAATTGAATCAACAAAAGCATGAATTAGGTAAGAGGAGCTGCAAACCACTTAGAGAATTCATAAATTACTTACTTAGAGAGCTCCACCCTTTTAACTCAATAAATCAGAAACTTGTGAATATAAGAAGTTTTCATCTTCAGAGTTCTATGATAAGAGCTGACACCTTTAGAGGATGATAGATGTGAATCCCAGAAACACTGCCCCCCCCCCAGGCAGTGTTAGATACTTTGGAACCTGTGATTGGGTTTAGGGATCTAGATTAGTGGGTTTGTGTTTTGTTTTTTAATTCAACTAGTCGTCCTTGGAAGAGGGAAGGATTTTCTTTTGCTCCCTAGGCAATCTTTTCATAATTTACTTATTTCCTCACACCCTTTTTTCATCCCTTCAGTGAGACAGCTAAGTATGCAATTTCATCTCTCCCTGTTGGGGTGGTTTCCCACATAGACCCACCCTGGATCTGCTACTGGGACCACTATAGCCCTGGGAAGGTACTTGTCAGACTGCCTGACAGGGGCTTGACTCAAGACTAATGAGACAGAGAGTTGAGTAATACAGCAAGGCTTTGTTGTTTGACTTTTATCAAGCTTGCAGATCAGTAAAACCCCAGATTTTTCACATAAAGAGCTATCTGGCTATGTCAAATCACTTTTGAAAAAACACTTCTTTTTGTCTAGAGCAGTGATGGGCAAATTATGGCCAGCAGGACAGATGTGGCCCCCTGAAATGTACTATCTGTCCAGGTGACATTATTCCTAATCTGATGAATAAAGTGAGTAGGATATAATATAATGAAACTTCAAAAGAATTGCCTTCAAAACACTGACAGATGAGCATTTCCTTTCCTTTGCCGCCTTCTTTAAAAAGTTTGCTCATCACTGGTCTATAGTGTTCTGTCTCTACTTCTGAATTTGTTTTGGTTGTCCTGAAAATTCCTTCTGAACCCATAGAAATGCAGGGATTGGAGCTCTTTACCTGTAGACTAAATTGACAATATTGTGAGCTTTTATGTCTCTAGGAAATCACCCACACTCTGTAAATGTCCTGAAGAGGCTGCACAAATTGGGGAAGGAACTAATCCAAGACCTGTCTTTCTTCATGCCTTTTCTTGCTTCTTTAGAGCAACAAGAGGGCAGAAACCAAAGTTATGGTAAGCTATTGTTTTTTTGTCCTTCAATTTTTAAAAGGATCAATGACATGGTGTGATGATATACATGAATTGGATTTTAGTGAAGCAGAGTTTCACAAATTCTTCCTTCAGCCTCACTCTTCCAGAGTCATTGAAATCCTGTGGTAGGAGAAAAATCAGGATAACCCGCAATATTCTGGGATACAGTGGATGCCCTTGGCTTTTTCAAGGGCTAACCACGCTCTATAGGGTCCAACAAAACTATTTTAGGCACCCTCATGGCCATTGGCATAAATTGTTCTCATTCTCTGATTTCACTGGTGGAAGTCTTCACATACTTGGGATGGATATCCCCCCCTAGCTCACTGACAAGTTTAGGGACTTATCAGTTCCCCTAGTTTAGCCCAACTACTGACATGATTTTACAGAAAGTGGCTGCTATATATGCTATACAGCTTTTTTAAGCCACTGATAAGAGTTGAGTGAATTGTGAATATCCAGGGTAGTTGAGCTACCCTTAAAAGACACAGCAAGCTCTCACACCAAATGAGCTAATCCTCCTAGAGCACCTCATCTAAGCTATGTAAGAAATAAAATGGGTATAAAAGAATAGATTTAGAAATATTATGGTTTTAAAACATGTATTAAATGATATTAGAGGCCACGTGCCATATTAAGAGTTAGTTCGATTGTCCCACCATACTTCCACAACTATGCTGCTTCAGCTGGAAAAGAGAGTGTGCCCTTCCAAGCACTTTCTTTTTATATCTTTACATTATTACACTTCCTGTCCACCTGATTGTGGAAGAGGAATCATGGGAAATGTAATTT
>NW_025393261.1:0-7200 GCF_016433145.1 Gracilinanus agilis
GCATGGCCAGTGAGAAATGGAAGGAGAAATGTTTGACAGATTAGTTTGTTTAACTCTTGCCTTAATTAGAGCAGAGAATAAGATTTCTTTTAACTACTTACGTTATCTTGTTTAAGACATTCAGAAAATAAGATGTTATTGTCTGAATTCCTCAAACGCCTCTGTCTGTCTTCCCCATTCTTCTGGAACGAATGAAGTAGTGAGGGGGAGAGATTTATTTACTTTTTTTTCCCATCATGTAACCTTCCCATTATGATCAAAGACAAATGACATATAACACACAGACCAATCAAGGACACATTTCCCGGGCATTTCACACACACTGACAAATATAAAACATAAATCATATAAGCTAGATTCTTCTTTTCAGCCAGGCAAAAGATCAATTGTTACAATTCATATCTCCATGACTAAAGAATTCTATGAAAAAGAATGAGTCAGAAAAGCATTAACTCTTAGTAAGGAGCTGGCTGACATATGATAAATTTTGTTGATAAATTACCTTTACTTTCTTAATTACCTTACTCACCCATAAAATGGAAGCAAATAGCAGAGTGGATTAGAAACCAAAATCCGACCATATGTTGTCTACAAGAAACACACATGAGACAGACAGACATACATAGAGTGAAAACGAGAGGATGGAGCAAAAACTTTTGGGCTTCAAATGAGAAAAAAAAGTCAGGGATGGCTATCATGATCTCTGACAGTGTCAAAGTAAAAATAGATAAGGTTAAAAGAGATAGGGAAGGTAACTACATCCTAATAAAAGGCAGTATAAACAATGATGAAATATCAGTACTCAATATGTATGCACCAAATGGTATAGCTTCCAAATTTCTAAAGGAGAAGCTAGTGGAACTTGAGGAAGAAATAGATAGCAAAACCATATTAGTGGGGGACCTCAACCTTCCCCTATCAGATCTAGATAAGTCAAATCAAAAATAAATAAGAAAGATATAAGAGAGATGCAAGAAACCCTAGAAAAATAAGAGTTAATAGATAAATGGAGAAAATAAATAGGGACAAAAAAAGGAATACACCTTCTTTTCAGCATCACATGGAACATTCACAAAGATAGACCATGTAATAGGGCATAGAATTATGGGAAACAAATGGAAAAAAGCTGAAATAATAAATGTAACCTTCTCAGATCATAATGCTATAAAAATGGTTATTAGTAAGAATACTTCATGTCACCAAAAATGTATGATTTAAATTAATATCCAATACTCCAAGTATTATATTAGATTTACTATGATGAATATGATTAATATTCTCTTGAAATAAGGGAATAAAACAGTAATTATCCAACAAAGTAAGACAAAATGAGCAAAACTCTCCTGTTTCTCACCTCACACCACCTCCAGGAAATGGTGTTACAGGAAGAGAGCTTGAGTCAGGATTACACAAAATTTAAATACTTATGTCATCATGTAACATGTGAAGGAAAGTGGGGTGCTGGAAATTGTAGTTCTAGGGGTTCAAAGTGTAATTACATAGGAAGGTGAGAGAAAGGAAAAATTATAGAAACGATCAATAATTTCATAAATGAGAAGGACAATGAGATGATAATCTATCTCGATAAACAGGATTCAGCCAAAGTAGTTAATAGGGAAAAATTCATATCTCTAAATGCTTACATCAATAAAGTAGAGAAAAAGTAGATGAATGAATTGAGTATGAAAAATCAAAGAATATGAAAAAATTAATATCCCCACACAAAAAGACTAAAGTGGAAATTCTAAAAATTAAGGAGAAAATAAAATTGAATGTAAGAGAACTCTTGATCTAATAAATAAGACTATGATTTGGTTTCATAAAAAAAAAATAGCCTGCGTAGATTAATTTGATTTTAAAAAGGAAATGAGACAATCACATAATTAAAATGGAAACAATGAAGAGGAAATTGAATCAATCATTAGGAGCTATTTTGCCTATCTACATACCAATAAATCTGATCATCTAAATGAATGAATATTCATGAAAATATAAATTTCCTAGATTAGCAAAACAGGACAGAGAATACTTAAGTAATTCCATCTCTGAATAAGAAATTGAAGCAACATCAATGAAATCTTTAAGAAAACATTCCCCAGGACCAGATGAATTCATGCGTGAATTCTATTAAATATTTAAAGAACAATTAACCCAAATACGATATAAAATCTTGGAGAATATGTACAGAAAATGAATCCTACCAAATTCTATTTTGAACAGAAATGCATTACTGTTACATAAGCCAAGAAGTATGAAAACAGAGAAAGAAAATAATAAACGAATTTTATCAGTGAATATAGATGAAAAATTTTAAATAAAACCTGATCAAGGAGAGTACAGCAATATTATAAGAATCATTCTTTATGACTGTGTTGGATTTGTATCAGGATTTCGGGGCTGGTTTAGGATTAGGAATACTAAAAGCAAATTCCCCATATCAGTGACCAAACTAACCAAAATCACATGATTATTTCAAAGGATGCAATACCCATTCCTTTTAAAACCACTAAAAACCTTAGGAATGAGTGGACATTTTCTTAAATTGTCAAGTAACTTCTATCTAAAAACATCAGCAAGTACTATCTACAATGGAGATATGTTAGAAGCCTTCCAAATAAGAACAGGAGTGAAGCAAAGATTCCCATTATCACTATATTTAAAAAAATATATTGTATCAGTAATGCTATATTTAGCAATAAGCAAAAGAAAATGAAGAAATTAAAGTAGGCAATGAGGAAAGCAAACTATCACACTCTGCAGATGATATGATGGTATACTTAGAGAACCCTAAGGAATCAACTCAAAATTACTTCAAAGCATAACTTTAATAAAATTGCAAGATATAAAATAAATCTACATAAATCATCCGTATGTCTAGATGTTAACAAAAAAGGTCCAGTATCAAGAAACATAAAGAGAAGTTACATTTATTTTTTAACATTTATTAATATTTATTTTTGAGAAAAGTTAACATGGTTCAATGATTTATGATCTTACTTTCCCCTTCACCCCCGACCTGCCACCCTCCCATGGCAGATGTGTATTTCTATTGGTTTTAACATGTGTCATTGATCAAGACCTATTTCCAAATTGTTGATGGTTGCATTGGTGTGGTAGTTTCGAGTCTATATCCCCCATCATTGTCCACCTCAACCCATGTGTTCAAGTAGTTGCTTTTCTTCTGTGTTTCCACTCCTGCAGTTCTTCCTCTGAATGTGAGTAGCGTTCTTTTCCATAAATCCCTCAGAACTGTGCTGGGTCATTGCATTGCTGCTAGTGCAGAAGTCCATTACATTCGATTTTACCATAGTGTATCAGTCTCTGTGTACAATGTTTTTCTAGCTCTGCTCCTTTCACTCTGCATCAATTCCTGGAGGTCTTTCCAGTTCACATGGAATTCCTCCAGTTTATTATTCCTTTGAGCGCAATAGTATTCCATCACCAGCATTTACCACAATTTGTTCAGCCATTCCCCAATTGAAGGACATACCCTCATTTTCCAGTTGTTTTGTTTCCTTTTTTTTTTTTTTTGCCCCCACAAAAAGCACGTCTATAAATATTTTCTTATAAAGAAGTTACATTAAAAATCGCATTCGACGATATAAAATAGCTAAGAATCTATTTGCCAAAACAAACCCAGGAAGTATATGAACACAATCACAAAACACTTTTCACACAAAGTGTGCAGATGGAAAATTTGTCACACCTGAACTTCATTCTCAGCATCTGTACATCACTTAAAAGGATGCTGGGAATGAAGTTCAGTTGTGGCGAATTTCCCACCTGCACATTAGCCAGATAGAAACAACTGGAAAAATATTTATTGTTCATGGGTAGGTCCAACTGATATGATAAAAATTACAGTTCTACCTCAATTAATTTACTTATTCAGTGTAATATGAATCAAACTACCAAGTAATTATCGAACTAGACAATAACAGGAATCAAGGAAGGTGATAAATTGTTTAGATTACATGGCAAAATTGAGACACTAATGCATTAGTGGTGGAACTGTGAACTGATCCAACCATTCTAGAGGGAAATTTGGAACTATGCCCAAAGGGCTATACAATTGTCCATGGCCTTTCATCCTGGAATACTTCTATTGTGTCTGTATCCCAAAGAGATAATAAAAAAGGGGAAAGGACCTTCTTGGACAAAAATGTTTATAACAGCTCTTTGGGTGGTGGCAAAGAATTGGAAACTGAGGGGATGTCCACTAATTGGGGGATGGCTGAACTGTGGTATATGCTTGTGATGGATTATTATTATTCCAAAAGAAATGATAAGCAGGACGATTTCAGAAAAATCTGGAAATCACTACATAAACTGATGCAGAATGAAATGAGGACATCAGGGAGAATACTGTACACAGCAGTAGCAATATTCTAAGATGATTGACTATGAAAGACAGCTACTCTCAACAGTGCAATAATCTGGGGCAATGCTGAAGGACTTATGACAAAGAATGCTATCCAGGTAGGTAAAGAGAATAAAGGATTCCCTTTTCACAAGTGTAAACTCAGAATAGACCAAGGGAACCAAGAATATCCTTTCTCAAGTGATGATAATGGGGAGTCTGTGTTGGATAGGCTAGGGAGAGTAACTGGGGCAAGTGATGAGCCTCAGAGGACCTTAAACCTAAGAGAGCTCCTATGGCCACATCAAGCACAGATACCTCATGAGACATAAGGCTTATTCCTCTGAGTGCCAAATCCTTCCAGGGGGATATGGCCTCCCCCTAAAGTGCTGTTGGGCTCTTGATTCAAGGTCCCTTGAGTACCATCTCCTGTCACAGCAGCTGGGACATGTGAGATTGTAGCTATGGAAGGGGAAACTGATGTTCCAGAAGCAGGGTCTGAGGACATTTATACTAGAGGTAAGGATGTAGTCACTGAAGCAGCTGAGCTAGTCCTTCCTCCTGAACTTGGTTGCCCAGGATTCTCAGCAAAGACAGCAGAGGTAGGGAGGATGTTGTTGGTCTTGCTGCAAGTAGTCAGACCCTCAGTCCTTGTGACAGCTAAACTCAGGCCCTGACACATGGCTCCCAGCGACTCTCTGAGTATGTTTCAGGGCTGGCTGGAATGAGAGTCCATGAACAAGGAAGACTTGTGCTTAGCACACTCATGGCTTCAGCTGGGGTAGAAAGCATGAGATAATTGGACTATGATCAGCACTAAGTGAGGAGGCTTCACCTACAGGAACTAGCTCTGGGGGTGCGGGGTGGATTCTTCTGCAGGACTCGTCACTAGAATACTTGAGCTATGGGCTAAGGTAGTGTCCCCAGGTAAGTCTCTGCTGGAAGCCCTAATAGAACTAATAACTTGTCCAACTGGAGTGTCCTCAGAGTCTGAGAAGTCATGTGAAACCAGCTTGGTCCTTGAGCCTTGAGGACTGGCCACTGAATGTGACTTAGCCCTGAGCCTGGGAGGAGAGGGGCCATCTGGGTTGGGCTGTGTGCCAGGAGTAATGAAGAAGCCTTCAGGACAAGCCAGAGGCTGCTGTCCTCCTTAGGATGCAGGTTTCCCATTGTGGTAGAAGATGAAGAGGCAATACTCATCCTCTGCTCCCCAGGCATGGCAATAGCATCCAAACAGGGAGAGGACCCAAGCAGAGTAGAAGGACCCAACTGCTGTCTCACACTGGGAAAGTCAAAGGTGCTGATTCTCTGAGACAAAGAAGTCTCCAATGTTCCTGGGGGAACTCATGTGTACTCCTAGAGTGAGGAGAATTCCTAAAATCTCTTTGGGAAAAGAAATGAGCACACTCATTGGACCTCACATAGATGGAACATCTGTAGCTAATCGTCCTATATATCTTTCTTTTGCAACAACACTAAGATGCATTGCATGACTATATATGTATAATCAAGCTGCTTGCTGTGTCAAGGAATGGGGAGAAGAAGAAAGGAAAGAGAATTTGTAACTCAGAATTTAAAACAGTGATTGCAAAAAAAAAATTATTGTTTATATCACTGGAAAAATTAAATAGTAAAAATAAAATGTAAGCCCCAAAAATGTAACATGAATTATTTCAAGGAAACCACTCATTCCTATGAATCTTGACCCTGGACAAGTTTTCTAAGTTCTATCTGCCTCCATTTTCTCATTTCAGTAGCACCTTCCTCCCTAGATTGTTGTGATGTTCAAAATGAGATATTCGAAAAGCATAACAAAAGCATAAAGTGTCCTATAAATGTAAGCTGATAGTATCATTGATATTATACCCTGACATGAAGTATATTTCCGTATATTAATAGATAGGCTATCTACAATTCAACACACCCTCAACTAAACACATTAACTTTTACCCTCAACACTTCTCCTTTCCTCAATTTCCTGTCATTGTAGAGGCAAATACCAACCTCTGACTATGTCAGGCTCACACACCAAGGGTCATCTTGGAGTCTTCACTCATCTGTCACCCCCACCTCCAAGCTGTTGCCACAGACTTTGATTATCAACTTTTGAATATCTTTAAAACAGGCCCTGTGCTCTCCTCTGACACGAATTTCTGGGGACACAATGATTTTTTTTAACCCTTGTGTTTTTAGTACCAATTCTTTTTTTCAGTATTTTGGGGTATCAATTCTAAAACAGAAAAGAGGCAAGGTCTAGGGAATTGGGGTCAAGTTATTTGGCCAGGCTCACCCAGCAAGGAAGTATGAGAGGCCTTATATGAACCCAGGTGATCTTGACTCCAGGCCTCGTGCTCTATCCATGGTGCTAACTAGCTGCTCCAAGACTTTGTTTTGTCTAAACTTTGGACCTCATCAAGCACAAATTAGAGAATCATGCTCACAGTGGCACTTCATCAATCGTCATTAAATCAAACTATGTTCAAATCCTGTCTCCCACTCTTAGTAACTGGGATGAATAATGAAATTTCCTCAGTTTCCTCATCTGTAAAATATAGATAACAGCCCCTATATTGAACATTGTGATGAGAATTGAACAAACTTAAGTAGAGTTTTTTTGATCAGTTGACAAGGGGTCAAGAATGGATTCTGGGATTCAGGGCTTATGCCTATGGCCATTATGCCATTAAAGGAGACTAGAATCTCTCTCAGGTGGGTCTCTTAACCTAATTTAATGTCCTAATACATTAAGTTTTGGGGTATGCCCTGCACAAGCTATCTCCAAAGATCAGGAATGGAGGTGAGAACACCCAGAAGAATGACCATAAAGCTTTCTCCTTCTC